>NC_058103.1:64130000-64405000 GCF_020171115.1 Neogale vison
ATAGACTATGTAGCATCAACTGCCAGTTAAACATTATAGCGTGCTTCATTTTAATCATGTAGCTTTCATCTTTTTTGAACACCCTTTTAGCATCTCTTGAAAAAAAAGAGCCTTTGAAAAAGCTGAGCTACTGGTAAACACTATAAGCTGATCGTGCTATACTGTGCTTTGCCCCAGTGCCTTTCCACCCCCATGAAAATAAAAAAACATCGCCTTTGATACTTTAAGGTCTAATCATTGTGGTCTTAAATGAGACAATACACTGTCTTCAGTTGAAAGGTCAATATGAATCAAGATTCAAAAGAAATCACGTACCATATTCAGATCTATTGTTATTTACTATATTCAGAACTATCGAATTTCGTATAATAATACTAAAGAAGTGATAGACCAGCAGGAAACTTTATAGCATGTATTATTGCATGCTTAATTGCCTGGATAATTTATTTTAGGCCAAACACAATACAATTAAGATAAAATTTTATATTACTGATGCCACAAAATATCAGTAAGCAAAATAATTTGGGGGACATCCTGGAAGATGTCTACAATAATACAGTTTATATTTTGTCTCAAAAGAAATGAGAAAAGGTATACAAGCTTCAGAATACACAACTTGCCAGAAGGCGTAATGTTAACCCTAAATTTGCCTATTTCATAACCATGCTGTTTGAGAAATTTTTTGTTTTAATGTAGGTGTCTTCTGTGACTGTATGTGATTTGGAGCCTTCTCAATTCCTTTATAGAAAACAAATTTGAATTTTAAAAATCTTTTAAAATTAAATTTATTTTAAGATGCATAGTATGTCCTCAGAACCATAAAATATTAAAGCATATATAAATACAGAATAGTACTGAAGCTTATAATGGAAGACTCAATTGATTATTTAACACAGAAGAAAAACAGAAGTTCAGAGAAGTTCAGATATTTGCCAGAAATGAAACTAATGGCTAACAACTAGATTCTAAGTCTTCTGACTTTCAGACCTATGTGTCTTTCATTCCTTCTTTGAGGGGAAAAAAAAGGATTTGAAAGAAAAATATGGCATATTTGAGTATAAGCTATAATAGGCAGTATACCAAAATAGGCCTAAAAGAAATGGTAACACCATAAAGATGCTACTTGGTATCAGTAAAGATACCCAAAGACTGGAAATCACTGGGATCTTGGCAAAGACATAAAAGGAACTCTCCACCAACCTCCCAAGCCATGAATATTTAACTGTCGTACAAAACCCAAATGCATCACAATCTTAAAAAGAAAGCAAAGAGAAGACAGCTCTTGGGCAAAAAGTGGTTTTTAGAATAACTATTCAGAAGTGATATTTATATCTAAGAAGCAAGGACACTTAACATGTGATTCAGGTTTTATGTTGAAGCTATACTAAAAGTTATAAAGTTTGCTTTTTATAGGGCACGTTAACACTGTACTAGAATTTCTAACCAGTGCAATAAGGCAAGAAAAAGACATTAAAGTCAATGAAGTTAGAAAGGAATACTTAAAACTGTATTTATTCATAGATGACATGATCCTATACGTAAAATACCCTAAGAAATCTATAAAATAATTTTAGAAATAATACACAAGTCAAACAAATTTTCAGAATAAAATATCAATATATAAAAATCAATTATATACTTTGATATATTTGAAATATTAGCAAATATTTTAAATTATGAAACCAATTCCATTCACAGTAGTCATCAAAAAGAATGAAATACTTAGTAATAAATTTAGAAAAAGAAGTAAAATGACTGTGTGTATACTGAGAACTATAAAACATTGCTTATAGATATTAAAGATGATTAAACAAGTGAAGTTATATGCTATGTGCATGGGCTGGGGCATTCAATATTGTTAGGACAGCAATTATGCTCAAATTTATCTCAATGGAATTGAAAAATGCAGGCTTTTTCATAAAAACCAGCAACCAGATCTTAAAATTTATATGAAAATGCAAATGAGCTAGAATTGTCTGAGCAATTTTAAAAAAGAAAAACAAAGTTATAGGACTAATACCACTTGACATCAAAACTTAAAGTTACAGAAATCAGGGATCAATGGAACAGGAGAGAGTCCAGAAAAAAGTCCTTACATATGTGGTCAGTTGATTTTCAACAAAAATGTTTAGATAATTCAAGAGGGAAAATAATCTTTTCAACAAAAGTTTCTGGAACAATTGGATATATACAGGCCTAAATAAAAAAACTTAGACACTCTCATACTATGCACAAAAATTAACTCAAAATGGATCTTAGATCTAAATTTAAAGCAAAAGTATAAAATTCTAGAAAACAGAGAAAAATCTTTTTCACTTCAGGTTAGGTAAAGATTTCTCAAATATGACACTCAAAGTATAATCTACTAAAATATGATAAAATGGACCTCATCAAAATTAAATACTTGTCTTCTTAAAAGACACCATTAAGAAAGTAGAAAGAGAAACCACAGGCTGAAACCTTTGCAAATATTTGCAAATCATGAATCTCATAAAGGGCTTGTGTCCGAAACATATATAGACATTTTATAATTCAGCAAAACAACCCAATAAACAACAGGCAAAATATTTTAATAAGATTTCAAAGAAGACATGAGAATAGCTAATAAGTACATGAAAGGTGCTCAACATGGTCAATCATTAAGGAAAGAGTGGTAGCAGAATTCTAAGACAGCCATCAAAATCCTTGCCCCCCCCCACCCCCGGTATGTATGTGCTGAATGTCCTGAACTTTGAGCATGGGCAATGCTTGTGAATATGATGGAGTTCCATGCCCATGTATAGTAAAGGTGAAGGGATTTTGTAAATGTAATGAAGGTCCCCAATCAGTTGACTGTGAGTTAATTAAGAGGGAAATCATCCGGGGTGAACCTGACATAATCAGGTAAGCCCTTCGAAAGAGGGTCCAGTCTTCTCTGAAAGAGACATCCAACATGAGAGAACTTCTTCTGCTGGCCTTGGAAAGCAAACAACCACGTTGCAAACTGCTCCTAGAGTGGGCCACATGGCAAGGACCCTTCTAAAGTGGACCCTAGAAGCTTAGAGTTGTTCCTATCTGGCAGTCAGCAAGAAAAGGGGACTTCAGTCCTATAACTTCAAGGAACTAAATTCTCCCATCAACTGGTGACCTAGGAAGAGGATCTTAAGCCTCAGATGGGATCGTGGTCCCAAGCAACACTTTGATTTCAACCAGTGAGACTCTCAACAGTGGACTCAGTTAACCTGTATTCAGACTCCTGACCCACAGATACTCTGGATTAAAATGTATGTTCATTTAAGTTGCTAAGTGTGTGGTAATTTGTTAGGCAGACACAGGAAACAAAAAAAAAAAGGAATACAAATTAAAATCTCAATGAGATGCCACTACACAATTATAAAAAAACAAAAACAAAAACACCTAGAACTGGCTGTAATAAAATAAAACTGGAACTGTCCTTATGCAAAAAAGACCAATCCAATTACTTTGGAAAACAATTTTTGCATCTTCTTTAAAAATCAAACATGCATTTACCGTAACACTCAGAAATTCTACCACTGTCTATCTACTCAAAAGAAGTGAGAGCATAATTCCATGCAAAGACTTGCACATCAATGTTCATAGCAGTGTTATTCAAACTAGCAAAAACTGGAAACAATTCAAATGGCTATCACTGGTGAATAAATAAATAATATGTGGTATATCCATGCAATGACCTTCCCCTCAGCAGTGAAAAAGAACTAACTACACATATAATTTGAAATACTCAAGAACATTATACTAAAGTAAAAGAGGAGGCACAAAAGACTACATCCTGTATGATTACACTTACATGAAACCTTTAGAAAAGGTAGAAATATAGGGAAACATAAAGTGGTTTGGTGTTTGCCTGGGTCTGGGGGTGGGAGCACGACTGACTACTGTAAGTGGGCATGAGTTTCAGGATGATGTGAAAAGTCTTAAAACTGAATTGTTGTGATGGTCACAGACCTTTAATTTCAGTACAAATTATCCAGCTTACAGTGGGAGAATGGTATACTATGTAAAATATACTTCAATAAGTGCTTAAAAGTTAAAAAAAAAAGAGGACTTTTCATATCAGAACCATTATGAGTAAGAGCAAAACAGTGGGGTATTTGTACTATAATGAGACAAAGTGAACTTGTCATACCTACTTTCCAAAAATTTCCAAATATTCAGATGTCAAATATGAACTCAGTGATAAGACAACTTTTCAACTCTCCTTTATTCACAGTCAACATTAAAAATTGATCTTATAATCACCTGGTCTGACTATAAAAATTTTCCCCCATGTACATTATACTTCTGATTCAAAATTTTCAAGAAAGAATTTTGACATGGGCTCTACCTAGAAAAGGAAGGTAATAACAACAGTCAAATTTGGCTGCATCTCCATCAAAACTCTTTTACCTATAATTTTTCTGATTCATTTTGAATTGCTTCAATAAAATGGACTTAAAGTCATGTAGTATTCATAAATTGGTATTAATTAGAAGAGATGCAGATTTAAAGTTTTATCTATCTAGAGTAGTATAGGACCCACAGTAGTATGGGTCTCTGAAATCTTGACAAATTTTCTTCCCTTTAGTCAAATGTAAATCTTTTGACCTTCTAACAAAAAGAAATGACAAAATCAAAACTGTTGCCAAGAAACTGACCCAAAACTACTCAGGAAGCAAGTCAAAAGAGAAAATAAAAGCAGTAAATTACAATGGCAGCTGTTGTGGATATTTTCAATTAAAGTTACTTCTAATGAGTTTGTGTGTGTGTGTGTATAAATTTTTTTTTCCCCAATCAACATCTTAACTATTTGGAGGCATTACTAAAAAGTTAGATAAAACTGAATCCATTCAGAAAGATACACCCTCTCAAGGATTTTTCAATACTCAATGTAATGGACTCCCAGAAAAAAAAAGTCTGGGTTTGAGTCTTGGCTCTGCTGCTTAAATTTGGAGAATCTTGGATAAGTCACAAAACTGCTCTTAGCCTCAGGTCCCATATTTGTAAAATAAAATTAACACTAATACTTGACTTACCTACTTCATGAAATTTACATGAGGACCAAATAAAACAATACGGGCCAAAATATCTTATAAACTCAAGTAGTATACAAAAATAAACTATTCAGAAAGGGCAGAAGCAAAGTAGGAAAATGTTAACTATCTGTTTGCTAATTCCAGGGCAAATCTACAATTTCCTGTCACGGTTTCCTTATAGGAAAACTACAGTTCCTACTTCGTGAAACCATTTCAAATGAAAAGCCACATGACCAGTCTCGGTGTCAAGGAATGCACACCAATGCTCCACTCAATCTTCAAGCAAGACTATAAAGGATCTGTGAATGGTGGGACACTAAGGCCACAGGTGACAGCCCAAAGGTCTATTTCACTGTTTTGTGTCCTATCTACTTAGTAATCGCAGGAGATAGCATTCTTCTTCTTTCCTTTGTTATCTTTACAGACAGAGAAAGTGGCCATAGAGTGCAGAGAGCAACCAAACACCAATGAATCTATTGCTACACTTGGAGGTCTTCAGTGGAAAAGACTGGTTTCTGAGAAAGAAGCTCCAGAGTTGGGTAGGCAGTTAGACCAAGCCCATGTCCGCTTGGCACCTGGGTCCTAGTGAAACAATTCAACTGGCTCATAAATAGGCACGATGCCATCCAGCCATATGGGTGCACACGGATGCTGCCAAGTGACCATGTAGGAGAATCAAAAGCGTTTGTTGAGGGCAGCAGTCCCAGTGTGGGACATCTAAACAGCTGTCTACCCTGAGATTCAGATGCCCGTGGTTAAGGGGACGTGACATGGTTAATCTAGGTTGGATTAATTTTAAAGCATAAAAATCAGCCTCCTTGGCCCCAGATGGTCAGTTGGGTGCAGGGGTGAATCATCTAACATATACTCTCCTCTCTGAGCTTGCCTTTCTCCCCTTAAAAATCATGATGTATTTTTATTTAATGACTTTCCAAGGTGTCTAACTACATTCCATGATACTGATCAAATATTTGAAAAGAAAAATAGTCTTCATAAATCCCAGTAACCTACATTCTTAATCTGAATTTTTGAGAAATATGACCATATTTATCTTTGTAAAGATAAGTATCATTATGGAGAGATGCTGGTAAACTTATTTTAGTCAAGAGGTCAAGCCAAGCAGCTGAACCAAGCTAAGAAATTTAGTTAGAAAAAGAAATAGAATCAGCATGGGCATTTTCCCACTACAATAATGTTCTGTGAGTTCCAACTTGGGAGCATGTAGCCTTAATTACTTAAAATTTGGAAGATAGTGCTGTTTCTTGAAAGATTTCTGCAGACCCATCAAAGATTTCATTTACATACTCAGTACACCAAACAGGCTAAAGCATTTTCAGGAAAAAGAGCTGCAAAGATTGGAGAAGTGGTAGGATTTTTTTCCCCTAGGTCTCTAAAAGCATCGTCGGGAAGAGCATTTCTTTTTGAGGCAGAAGTATTATAGGGCAGGGAATAGACATAAATATATGGCAAAGCTAGAGAACAGCTTTACATTGTCCACATGTGCACATATCTAGATAGGATGGCTTATGGCAGAGAGTATTCCTGTACCTTCTGTAAAGATAGATTTTTCATCCAAAATGCAAATGAGATCAACTTAAAATGCCTCCAAAGGGTCAAAAGAGACATTACAAAGTCCAGTGGCTTTATTCACAGAGGAGCCTTTTTGTCCGCTATCAGATTTTTTTCCCCCACTCTTACTTAAATATGTAATTCCAACAAACTTAGGGGTCCAAGCTAAAAGCATATCTGAAGCAGCAAATTAAAAGGGAGATCCAGAAATGCTAATGGCAGAGAAGAGTTATGGCTGACACTACGGGAGGAATAGGGGGGAGAAGTGGGGGGATAAACAACGGGGAAAAAAATCCTCAAAATGCACTATAATCTGGGCCAATTTGGTATACAGTCAAAGCAGTTCTCATCGTCCAATGGTCCCTGAGGACATCACACCATATTATTTTCATGGTAATGAAATGCATACATAATGATGCTCCTAAGTCATAAAGAAAAGGCTCAATTATCTTCCACACAAAAAAGTCCTTCCAAAATGATTTAAATAAAAAAGAAAAAGTTTGGTGATTAAAGAACAGGCCCTCATTTATCCAAAATCATTTCCTTTAAATTCCAGATAGCTGAAGTTTTCTTGTACATGGACTATATTCATATGGATAAATTATGAACAACTTTATAGCCTTAAAAATGCCTGGATACTGATGAGATCTTACCCTGATAAGATGATTCCTGATTTAGAAGCCTGAATTTCAAGAGTTACGATGCAGCATATAAAACGTGATTATAAATTGCAACTCACTGCTACCCTTAGTACTGTACCAGTTTGAGGAATGTTTTATCTCCCTCACACTAAATCATCTAAATGTAAATAGTTTAAATTTTGGCAACTTTTGTTTCCTCTCTTCCACCTCAAGCTTTAAAATGTATGCCTTCATTAGAATGCTTTCTTCCTTTGCAATGGCAAATAATTAATTATTCTTCATAAATAAGTAAAATATCTCTTTACAGCTAGGTCATTCATTGCTCAATAGAAATATAAATTGCAAGCTTCTCTTTGTCCTCACAAACAAATAAATCCAGGAAAAACAGACTCTTTGAATAACCTTTTCCATAAAATTCTACTCCCTGACCCTTCAAATGGAATGTTAAGTGACTATCAATTTATTTGTCCGCTTCAGAGACGGCCTGTAGAATATGAGATGTCTAATAACTAAAAGTGCATCTAGAAGACAAAAAAGTAGTTTGTAGTCTTATTTTATGCTTTCAGATATTTAACATACAGTGAATAGAATTATTCTTCCAAGTAATTAAATCACAAATTGAAGGAATTTGAACTTAGAGTGTGCCGAACTGTAATTAGGTCATTAAAATAGCCACCACTGGGTGCGTATTATATGCCTATCATTATGCCTGCTGCTTGACGTTCTCTCATTTAATCCTCACAACAGCTCTGCAAAAATGACTTGCCCAGGGTCACACAGGAGGCATACTAAAATGAATCTGACAATCATTAATTCAAAGAACACAAATATCTTTAAGAATAAACAAATTTTAAAGAAGTGGGAGCAGAGTTGGCATAGCCATGCCATGAGTTCGTGTTTATTCGATTAAACATTTGTATTGCCTAATACATTCCAAAATAGTTACGAGGAATGAGAAGAGATTGCTCACTATCATCTAACAGTAACACAAACTAATGCAAAGCTTACTGTGTTCCAGTCATCCTTTTAAGTGTCTATCACAAGCGCACGCACACACACACATGCTCACACACATTGCCTCATGCTAATCTTCAAAACAAGCTTAGGCAAAAGGTTTACTAATATTTTTCCCTGTTTATAACCATCCAATCGGTTCCCAGAATCCTTAGATTAGAACCCATCTCCCACCATGTCCTAGAAGATCTGCCTGCCCAAAACTCCCCTCCTACTCCCTATAGCCAAGCTCCCCTCATTTTCTTTTTTCAAAAGTCTGTTCCTATAAGATACCAAGTTAGTTCCCACCCAAGTTGCAGGTTTGTTGCTTCCTTGGGACTGTTCCATCTATAGACTTGATGTGGCTGGCTGTTTCTAGTCACCCAGGTCTCAACCCAAATGTCAACCTCAGGAGGCCTTCCTTGCACATTCATTCAAAAGTAGCACACCTGCCCTACCAGATTGCCTCTGTCACCTCATTCTGCTTTATTTCTTTGTAGG
Source organism: Neogale vison (assembly GCF_020171115.1). Classification (NCBI taxonomy): domain Eukaryota; kingdom Metazoa; phylum Chordata; class Mammalia; order Carnivora; family Mustelidae; genus Neogale; species Neogale vison. The sequence continues at coordinate 64,138,738 of NC_058103.1, forward strand.
ACTTATCACTATCCTACGTCTTGCTGTTAGTGCATTTGCTTGTTGACTGCCTGTTCCCTTTACCTCACTCCAGAAAATAAGCTTAGTGAACAAGTCCCATCACAGAGCAATGCTCAGCTGTATCTGTGGCATGCGTCCAATTCTTAAGGCAAATAGCATACATCATACATGAGTCATCAGCCTAGGAAGTTCTGAAGGCATCCTTTGAGAGATAAGGAGTATTTAAATAGACAACAATAAAATTAATGCCAAAAAGACAATGGAAAAAATCCTTACACATTTGGGAGCTAAATAACATATTATTTTAAAAATCTAAGTTATTAACAACCAGAAAAGACATTTTATTTTATTTATTAAAATAAATTTATTTATTTGACAGAGAGAGACACAGCAAGAAAGGGAACACCAGCAGAGGAGTGGGAGAGGGAGAAGCAGGCTTTCCACTGAGCAAGGAGCCCGATGTGGGGCTGGAACCCAGGACCCTGATATCATGACCTGAGCTGAAGGCAGACATTCAATGAATTAACCACCAATGCACCCCAGAAAGCTTTTAAGTGGAATAATGTTGAAAACACTCATGTCAAAATTTGAGGGGCACAGCTAAGGCAGTACTTCTAGGTAAACATATACCTTTAAAGGCAGATTTCAGGAAGTTCCAAAGTTAAAAATAAGAAAAGGTTTAAGAAAAGCACAACTAGGAAAACCCAAGGCAAAAAAGAAGGATGAAAGGAAAGTTACCTTTATTTTAGAAACATAAATAAATAAAGAGTAAAACAGGGAAGACTAATAAATGAAAATGAGTTTTTAAAGCACAAGATGGACAAACAACAAGAATATGCAGATACATATCCATAACCTCTTTGAGAAAACACAGAAATAAAGAGAAAAGATACACATCACTCAAAATATGCCCAGAAATACTGACAGTCATAAAGTAAGATTTAAAAATGAGAAGAACCTTGCCCAGTTTTTCCCAGACCTCTTCTCAGGTAGTTTTATCCCAAACTTTTTTCAACATAATGTGACAGTTCAATGTCGCCATTAAAAATCAGGTATTTCTTTCCATGAAACTTCAAGTTAACTTTTTATGTCCCATCGAACTTTAAGCAAATGCTTCATGATGACTAAGCTATAGAAAATAATATCTACCATGATCTTTTCTAGTGACAAAATAACCATAGAACATTTTGAAAGCACAAAAGAACTGCGAACAAACTAGAAACCTTCTAAAATGCTAGAGATGGTTTTATCAAGTGGTTAGAGACACAAGAACAAAATAACTGGCAGAAAAAAAGAAAACCAAGTACTAATGGAGTCCTAATCACACCAACAAAACACTGGGTGGTATCCCTTTTGAAACATACCAATTATTTTGCCTTTATCTCCCATTACTTCTCTTTAGACATGCTCCAGTCCAGCCAACGTTGGTAATGTGCCGTCTCCTTAATACACACGGTGTTTTGATGCTTCCATTTCTTTATCCCACCTGGTTTTTTTCTGCCTGTTTTACTACCCACCTCATCCCTATTTGTTTAAATTTTACTCTATCAAAAAACTTCTCCTTCTTTCCTCATTAGAAATGATGTCTCTCATTTGTGGACTCAGCCTGCTTGTGCCTCCATTGTGGCATTTACGATACAATAGCAAATCTTTCTTTGCATGATTGTTTTCTGACTACTATACTCCTTCAGTACAGGAACGGGCCACTGCATGTGTCTCTCTGTTTTCTCCACCGCATCTAACCCATCATCAGGCTTTATATCAAGCCAGGAATTTAAGTAACATAACCTCTGAGCCTCATATATAATAGGGGCATGGGGATGCTAAAAACAATAATAGCTCCTAGTGTTATTTTGAGAATTAAGTGACATCATGTACACACAACTCTTTACACAGCATCTAGTGTTATAATAAGCTCTCAATATGACATGGATTCAAGAAATGATGAATGAAATAACATCCTAACCTTAGATAAGGAAAGGTACAGAAGTCCTTCAAATATTTTGATAATTAAATATGCAAAAATTGGCCATTAGCAACCTAGATTCATATTAACATTTCGTCAAATTGCAACAATCCTAAAGTGCCATCAATTTTTAAATGTGTCATCAATTTACTCTCCTGGAAAAAAAAAAAAGAAAAACTATCATACTGAATATATACATCAATTACAAGACTCATTTTCAATTTCAGAGACATTTCAAATTGTGGAAATGCAGCAATTTTCATGCTGAGTTCCTCCCTTGTTCTATAACATTCATCAGTCCTTTGTACATGCATCCTATCATTATGGGGAGAACAGGCAGCATCCACTACCACCTTGACATACTCACCCACAACCCCCATTTCCTTTTTTTTTTTAAGTTCAGTTAGCCTTTTCTGTGCAAGTTCAGCTCCTCTGTAAGGCTCTGGGCCCTGCCCTCTGTCCTCAACCACTGGACTGAATCTCCATGGTGGTAGCAGAAAACTTTCCATTATCCACTGGGCACCCCTGGCCTTCATTGTCTTCTTCAGTTCTGTGGCTTTGGAAAGTTTTGAACACTTTCTAAATGACGTTATTACTGTGTTGTTACTTACATTAACAGCTTGAATTTTCATAATTCACTTAAATTTTACACACACACACACACACACACACACACTCGTGAGATAAAAACAGGCATATATTTAATCCCATTTCTCAATGAAGAGATGGAAACAAAAGATTTCCTGATTTCCCAAATTTGATAGATTTAAGGTATGAAGACAAGCAGGGATTCTGAGTCCACATACGTACATTCTGTTTTCAAATTCGGGTCCATCCCTGAACTTGACACCTCAGATTCTCTCCCTTATTCTCTTCCACATTTATGGTTTCCTTTGCTGACTTCTACTTCCTTCCTGAGCCCTCAAAAATAACATTTTGCCTCCCTGCTCTTTCCCCTTGCAGTCATCGTAGTTCAAGCTTCGAACAGAACCTCTACATAGAAAAGCCTTGATCTCTAGCTAGTATGACAGTCCCTCAATTCCCACTCTATCTGGAGATCGCCATTTGTGTATCCTGTCATCACAAAAACTTCATGAAATGTACTCATTCACCAAAACAAAAGCAAATGTTAGAAAAACAGAGCAAAGACCATAATAAAAAACAGAACAGAAAGCCTCATTCTTTTCTTGAATATCGTGAATATCTAAGGAAACTCCTCTCTCTTCTTTGATCAAAGACTTTAATGGACACCAATATAACTACCTTGTGAGGTGGGATTCTGTAATAAAAAAAAATTTAAAAAAAACTTTAAAATAGGGGCGCCTGGGTGGCTCAGTGGGTTAAGCCGCTGCCTTCGGCTCAGGTCATGATCTCAGGGTCCTGGGATCGAGTCCCGCATTGGGCTCTCTGCTCAGCAGGGAGCCTGCTTCCCTCTCTTTCTCTCTGCCTGCCTCTCCATCTACTTGTGATTTCTGTCTGTCAAATAAATAAATAAAATCTTAAAAAAAAAAAAACTTTAAAATATTTGAAAAGGGTAATCTTTTGCCATCAAATTCGTTCCTCAAACCCTTCTAGCCAGATCTGATGTGCACACCTTACCTAGCCACTATCCAAGTACCAATATATAGTCAAAGGAGACAGAAAAAATATTTTTATTTCAAGATTTATTTATTTACTTATTTATTTGGGAGAAAGATACAGAAAGAGAGAGTATGAGCAGGGGAAGTAGCAGAGGGATAGAGAGAGAAAATCTACAAGCTGACCCCCCACTGAGTATAGAGTCCAAAGAGGGAGCTCGATTCCAGAACCCTGAGATCATGGCCTGAGCTGAAACCAAGAGTCAGCAGCTTAACCAAATGAGCCTTCCAGGTGCCCAGCAGGCAAAATATTTCTTCACAGATGTTGACTGCACACACTAGGTATGGCCATCCAGAGAGTACCACATAAATAGCATCCCTTTCCAAGTGAACATAATCAACTCGATACCAGGCCCAAAAGGCATTGAATTTCAGAACTGAGCAAACAACAGTGTGAAGGGTCACAACCATGGCTCTGAGAATCATGAAAACTTGATATTTTACAATTTCTTCAAGACTTATGTGCCAGGAATCTGTATTGCTCAAAACCATTATCCCAAATATGATGATAGCAAACACACATACACATACACACAAATATTCAGAACTTCTCAAAACTCTGGGAAGCATCAAGGAAGGATACCTAAAAAAGCCACATACAGGGATGCCTGGGTGGCTCAGTGGGTTAAGCCACTGCCTTCGGCTCAGGTCATGATCTCAGGGTCCTGGGATTGAGTCCCACATTGGGCTTTCTGCTCAGCAGGGAGCTTGCTTCCCTCTCTCTCTCTGCCTGCCTCTCTGTCTACTTGTGATTTCTCTCCGTCAAATAAATAAATAAAATCTTTAAAAAAAAAAAAAGCCACATACACTACTGCATGAAACTGATAATTGGCATTATTTAGCTGTAGTTCAACATTGTGTTGCAGCTATAATTAAATTACTAGCAAAAGTAAGAAAATAAGAAACTCTATCATTTCATTAAGGTCTCCATCTCTATGAAATTCTATAGCATAAGACAAATTCCTAATGACACTACAATCCCTGCAGATAATCAGAAGATTTTCACAGTAATAAAACAGGTTGGCTTGCAAAACGTCCCATGTTTGGTTCATCATATGATACTATTTAGGGTACATAATCTTGAAAGGGCAATCCGATAATCACACTAGAAGCAATTTTGTACGATACTAGTGCTGAAAAGTCAATTTAACTTTCCAGCTTTATAAGACTTTGTTATTGCTATTGTTAATTATTTCTCATTTAATGGGAAATTGGCAACAAGGTCCCCGACTGTCATTTTAAATCTGCAGTAATATCATGTGAAGCTTTTCGTCCTTATTCCCAAGTCCTGGATTATCAGAGTTAAATGGCAGATCCGGCGTTACAAAAGCTCAGGGGCAGGCACTGTTACACAAATTGCCAATTCAATTAACAGTGTGCAAATGCTCCACTGGCAGACTGCAGGAAGGACAGCCATTTTGGCAAGTGTCATTCCTAATTTATCAAACTGTCAAACCTTCCACTCAGGTGCCTGCGGTCACTGTCTGCTTCTTAATGCTATGTTGTAAAAGCTGCAGGAACCATTCTTGTAGCTTGACAAGGCACAATACTCAAAACTGATTTTAAAATCAAATGTACAGTTGTCTTAATTATTCTCAGTATAAATGATGTTTTAATTACAAAAACAGAGTGGGAATATTAAACCAGGATTGAATACTAGGTTTACATAGAAAGAAGAGAACTTGTTACCTGCCTGCCTTGAGATGGAGCAGAGGCAGAATAATTTATACTAGAATCATTTATTAAGCCACAGGACTCTTTAATTCTACTAAATAAGTGCCTGAGCCTTTTGTGCCCCCAAATTTATATAGTGGTAATTCTTAAGGTGAATTGAGCGATCAACTTTTCACCCCCTAGTTGTTCCTAAGCTTTTGGAATGATAGTGAGGAGTCACAGAGTCAGTGATAACTGCAATCCTAAGAGCCCTTTCCCCTCACTCCTTTTCCCCTGATTCTAAGTGATCACATTTACACAAATGCTCATAGAGTGGTACCCTGCTGAAACTCACCAAGGAGCAGAACATACCAAAGCACTACCATCACCCATGCATTCGTCGGTTTAACAAGTATTTACTGAACAAGGCGTTATGCTCAATGCCTCAGAGTCAAGAGGTGAAAACCTGTCTAAGGTTGATCTGAGGCTTTGAGCAAAAATTTCCCTCTGCTATTTGAGATCCTTTATACTCAACAACCGGCCATTTTTCTCGGAGTATTAAGATACCCAGCATGGATGAAAGGGATTGTTTTCATTATAGACTTACTGGTTTCTTCTTTTCTTCACTAACATTAATGAATACTCTACAAAAAAGGGGAGGTGCTAATGGTGTGGATGGAATAGGTAGATAAATGAGATACTAGCTCACAGGCCATCGGGTTGTTTAAAAAGACTGATCCAGGGGAGACCTTCGGGTGAACAGCCTTGGAGAGCCCACTGCTTTATGAAAGCATTCCATCAAAAAGTAATTATTAAGCAGCTCCCTGTACCAGGTGCTATTATAAGTCAAGAAAACTGCCCTTGCTTTGAGGAGCTAAGTCTTAGGGAAGAGAAGTAGTCACAGTGTCCAAAACAAAGTAAGCAACACTCCATTCTGTAGGCCAAGCTTCTAGTTAAGTCAGAAAAATCTTCCATGATTTTTATCAGATGGATCCTATCTACAAACAGGTAGTAAGTACCTTTATGCCCAAGGTGAGAACAGAATGCTACCTGAAGGGCAGGAGGTCTTACCCAAAAATGTCTCCTAGAAAACTCGAAGTTTGCCACTACAAAGTCATCCCAGTTTTCTGTTTCCAGTTTCACCCATCATAGTTTTACCTCTCAAGCATTAATAGCTCATAGGAACTTCCAGTTGGGGTTAGATAAACATAGGCAGAGAGCGTAGGTCTATGGGAAAAGAACTAAAAAGTCTAAATGTTTAGAGAAAGGGCAAAGAAAGCCTCAGTGACAAATAGCCTTCTTTAAAAAACTTTTACCTTTATATATATACTGGTTTTACTATATATATAGTAAAAGTTTTGTATTGTGTATTGTATTGCATATTATTGTATACCTGTGTATATGTGTATACTGTATATGTATGTGTGTGTTTACACATATATATAGTATACACATACATGGTTATACAATACAGTTATACAATACACAGTTATACAATACAGTTAACAGGGATGTAAATGCTCCCTGAGAATGCAAAAGGCAGGTCTGAATATCAAGCAAATAATTTGGCAATCAGATATAGTCTAACAAATAAAGCCACCCATTATGGTTCCATTACCATGAATGTATCAACTTGAACAGAGGCATTCAGTCAAAGGGCAATGATGGAGCCAATGAGCCAGAGACATTTCAGAGCATCAAACTCACTAGCGTCGCAGTTCATCAAAAGCCATCTTGATATTATCACTACCAGTAATTTTCATCATTCTTGGTCATTTGATCAATATACCCTTTACCAAGTGTCTAGCTTTACCAGTGGACACTTTACCAGTGTCCATGGCACTGTACTGGGAGCCACCACGTGAGCATGAAGTCCTTGTGCTCAGGGGTCTTGTATTTTCCACCCCTCAGCAAAGCATCCTGATCTCTGGCAAAACCGGGCTCCTTTCTCCCTCCCCAAACCTAACTGGTTCATTCTCCACTCTCCCAGGTTTATCAGCCACTCCTGGAACACCAGCTCCCTCTCATCTATCTAAAATCTACCTGTTTTTCAAGGCACATACTATAATCTTTAGTTCTGAGGCTAGTAACCATGCCAGGTTTGGCTTGAGTCTTGGGACACTTCAGTTATTGGACAGTATTATCTATATACTGACTTGTGCATAACATATCCACTTAAAGAAATAATAAATTAATAATAGTAATAGGGATTAATACGAGGGATTTAATAATCACTGACCACTTACTTTGTGCTTGGCTTTCTTTTAAGAGTTTTACGCACTGGGTTGCCTGGGTTGCTCAGTTAGCTGGGTGTCCGGTTTTTTATTTAGCTTCAGATCATTATTTTGGGGCCATGATATTGAGCCTCCTGAGGGACTTCATATGCTCAGCAGGGAGTTGCTTACAAGATTCTCTCTCTCTCCCTCTGCCACTCCCCCACAGTGCTCACACACATATTCTCAAATAAATAAATCTTAAAAAAAAAAAAAAAAGTTTTACATGTCTTAATTCATCACCATACACATGGAGGTTGGGACAATCATGTCCACTTGATAATTGAGAAACTGAGGCAGAAAACCTACCAAGTCATCTGTTCAAGGTCACCCGGCTAGGAAATGATGAAGCTAAGAGTCAGACCCAGGCAATTTGGCTTTAAAACCCACACTCTCTTTCTGCTGTGTTATTACACCTATGGACATAAATTGTACTGACCCTCAAATTTCCCCAAGGAGAATATAAGGACCACATTGTTCTAGTCTTATTCATAATGAGACCTAAGAATCTGAATAAAGGTATGCCTCAGCCGGGTTGCCTCAGGAGTTAGTTAAAAAGCCAACAAGCTCAGAGCACTCTATTTCCCATTATTTCCCAGCCCACACCACCTCTCAAAGATAAACTCCATCCTGTTTTGAATCCCATCCTATTGGTCAACTCTTGAGTATCTACCAATCTCCCCAATCTTGCCTTGAAGTTATTTTGAACTAATTAAGCAGGATGGTCTCTAATCATTGGTTGATATTCCTTGCTATCTATTATTTACTTTTATTCCCCCATGAAGCCTGATGTCTAGTAGGAAGTCTTTTATACTAAAATTTAATTACCTCTTCCACCCTAGGGGAGGCATGCAAAATTCTGATAACAAAATAAATACACGAAGGTTAAAGAAACTCATCTTAGTGTGGTGTTTCACATTACTCTGAGAGGGGACACTCTCCGCAGTTTGCAGGGACAAGGAAAACATTCAGCGTGGAAACACCAGCTGGAGAAGCTAGAGGACGTTCGAACCCTTCTCGATTCAATCCTCCACACTGCGGTCTCCTTATCTTCTTGAAAGGTTATATATATGATCATCTATCTCACCAGTAATCAACCTATTAACAAAATGCTAGTCAATCAGCAAAGAAAATGCTTTGTTTTCCTGAAAGAAATGAGATTAGTTTCCCCAATTATAGATGGAAATCAGTCTCGCTAGATTACATCTGCCCCAGGCATGTATTCAGTGTGTACTCTGTGTGTTTCCCTCTGTCACGAGAGGTGCCTTGGATGACCCAGATGTAGACTTCACAGTTTCTGTCTCACCTACCTTGCCATTTATCTGGGGAGTCAAATCCTATCTGCATCCACATTCTCCTTTTTTACTCCAATGGCATCTTCTCTGAGGTGATACTCAGTACTTGAACGAGCAATGACGGCCCGGGTGGTCCGTATTTGTCTTTTTGATGTCCGGTTACCAAAGCAGTCTTCTTAACAACTTTGACCCCTATCCCAGTGGAAAACCTTCTAACTTTCCTTGCTAATCACTGAAATGTCCATTTCTAGACAGTCATTCCAAGTCAGAATTCCCAGATGTATGTGTCACTCTTTCCTTACACACACCATGCTCCAGCCATACTGGACAGCCCTCTGACTTAGGCACACAGTGGCCTTTTCCTCCCCCAGTGCTGTTCACTGTTCCCTTTCCTAAAGTGCTCTTCTGCCCCTCAGCATTCTACCCTCTTTTTTTTTTTTTAATTTTTTATTTATTTATTTGACAGAGAGAGATCACAAGTAGGCAGAGAGGCAGGCAGAGAGAGAGAGAGAGAGAGAGGAAGCAGGCTCCCTGCAGAGCAGAGAGCCCAATGCGGGACTCGATCCCAGGACCCCGAGATCATGACCTGAGCCGAAGGCAGCGGCTTAACCCACTGAGCCACCCAGGCGCCCTCTACCCTCCTTTTAATGGCAGCTCCAACCCCCCACCTCCCCAAAGTCCATCTTAATTGACATGTCAAAGACAGAAGCAATCTCTCCTTCCCTTAAACTCTATCACACGCTAGCCATATCTTGTATGAACCACTTGTCATATTCTGGCTTAGATTCATTGTCAAGAAACAATTACAGTGTGCCTAGGACAAGCTATGCACTGGTGATATAAAAATGAAAAAAAACACTCACAAAAAGCTCTTAATTCATCAGGAGAAGCAGACACGTCCACAAAGAACAAGTCAATGTGACAGGTGCTGTGTGTGGGCTTTCTCAGCCCCGGCACTATGGACATTTTGGGTTAGCTAATTCTTTGTTGTATGCGTGGGAGTCTGGAGGTCATGGAGATCCTGTGTATCACAGGATGTTCAGCTTCTACCCATTAGCTAGCTGTGACAACCCAACAGTCTTCAGACATTGCTCTGTGTCTCTGGGATACCAAAGTGTTTTTGGCTGAAAACAATCACATTATAGGGTTTCACAAAGTGTGCTGGAGATGCACAGGAAGGCAGGCCTGAGAGAGGTATGCTTCACAAGGAGGTAACACATCTGGACCCGAGAGGTGAACACCATAGGAGCATGAGGGTAGAGTGGGGCATACACAGGCTTTAGTCAAGGTACAGAAATGAGACACTGAATGATATTCCCTGGGATCAGTGCAGGCTGCATATGAATGGGACAGAAAGGAAAAGAGGCAGGGCTTCATCTCAGAATGCATTCACTCTGTACTATCCCTGATCGTTACGGTTGTACCACTCGAAAGGATCTTAGAAATTGATGAGGCTTCATTTCTTTTTCTCTTATTTCCCATGGCAAGCACCAAGAAAGAAAGAAGAAAGAAGCAGACTTAGGGTTGAATTTCTCCACTTCGTATACTTCGGGTCAGCAGGTTCTTGACCCCATGGAGCCTTGACAGTGACAACACTGCCTTCCTTTTAAGGCTAAATCATATTCCTTTGTATATACATACCGCATTTGGTTTCTCCATTCATCTGTCCACGGACTCTTGCGTTGCTTCCACCTTTTGACAATTGTGAATAATGCTCCTGTGAACACGGGTGTATAAATATCTCTTTGAGACCCTGCTTTCAACTCTTGCAGTTATATACTCGAGGTGGAATTGCTGGATCACATGCTAAGACATCTTGCTCCTTGCATGACTCAAGAATGAGATTATTCTGTTGCTTAAGTTTTTTCTTTTATTGGTTAAAGTTTCAAATTATGGTAGCAGTTAGCTGGCACCCTGGACAAGCATTCTAGCCGTTCCAGTCACCACTGGTAATAGGACATTAAACAAGCTGCTTAGTCTTGTTAAGCCATGGTCCCCTCATCTCTGAAGTGACAGTTAGAATGCCTTATGGAGACGGTAACACTTTAAGAAAGCAGCCCAGCAGAAACCCTTAACACAGGGCCCAAGAGAGGGTGTGTGTTCTCAGAACACAGAGGCGGCTGTGATCAACTATTTCTGCCACAGGGAGAACTAGGGTTGTTTTATCATTATAGCACCAAGTAGGCATTGGCTCTGCCCTCCACTCATCATTTTCAGATGTTCTAAAAAAGGAAAGCTAGGGTCTTCAGTGTCATGGTTCCTTTTTCAATGTAACCTTGTTGTGCTTAAATCCTCCAGCAAGATAAGCATCCTCTTTCCCCCACCCTCTTACTCCTCGACTTAACCTGAAATGCACTCAAACTTGAAGGAGGAGGCGTCTACAGAATTTAGAAGGAACTTTAGAAGTGATCTGATCGAACTTCCTTGTCCACGTATTTCCCAGACTTGGCTTGCATAACCACATCACAGCTCTGTCCCTCCGCATTCTGAGGTCTTGTATGACGGCTCTTCCTCAGACTAAGTCAATACCTCCCCTTCTGGCTCATTCCTGTGGGGACTGAGGAGGGGACTCCAGCTTTAGATTAGAGAGCAAGCAATTGACCTCTAACATCCCTTCCAGCTTTCAGAGTACATGGCATGCTTTCTTTCTGCTCAAGCATGCACAGGAGAGCCTGCAACTTTTTTCTAGTGATAGTTCAAGATTAGATGTGTCTCTCTTCATGACATTTAACAGCCCAGATGAGAAACAATGCAACCGGGGCTTGTCTGATGTGAAATGGATTGAATTTATTTTATTAGTTAACACTGAGGCTCTATAGTTGTGCAAAATAATAGAGATTCCCATTTCCAAATGGAAAATTCTTTGGAACTTACAAAGTAGTATCTCAAGAGTTGTCATATGAATTCATGATTCCACAGGATGCCACGAAAGGAGACCCCAGTCCTCACATGATCTGCACAATCAAGCCTGGGTAACACTAGAAATAGGAATCCATCTACTGCTGATCAATACATTTTCCACTTGCAGGGTGATACATATTTTAGAATAGAACTTAATACATAAACCCATGCATGAAAAAAAAAATCTATCCACTTCATTCTTTGCAAACCTGTGATGCAAACTTTGAATTGCTGAGCTAAGATGGGAGGCACAATTTTGCAATTAAGGTAACATATATTAACAGAAATGCTCAGTGAGCTTCTTTCTTGCGGATGATTCTGGGAATCACTAATTCTACTTAAAAGACCAGAGGAAAAAAATTAAGCTTTCATGTATAAAAGATCATTTCTTACATGAATGTATTCTTTAAAGCTGCAAGAGGAAGTCACAATTTTAACTCTTCCAAGATACCAGTGATCCACACTGAGGTTATCAGGTGACTAACCCAGGGAGTGTCAGCAAGTGAGATCTTTGGCCAGCTATGTCAGGCACCAAAACAACTCTAGGTCATAACTGGGGATCTTGAGGCTGATAAATCCCATGCACGTCTTTCACTTCCATTAATTCTTAACAAGATTCAAAATGGAAGGCTCTCTGGTCACTCTATTCTTCCCCCCACTCCCTCCCTCCAGCTCACCTCCATGGCTTTTCCCACTAGCCTGTCTCCCTCTAGCATTCATCTACCATATGTGAACTCCCTTCATCTTCAAGCTTCTTTTAGAATAAATATCTAACTACTTGCTCTAAATGAAGCCTGGCTCTTCCCAGACCCCCCTGCAGAGCTCTACTTTTCTTTGAGCCCTTGTTAAAGGAAGCTACTTATCTCTCTTGTTACTACCCCCCCCAACAACAACAAAAACAACAACAACAACACACATACATACATAAGAGCTCATGTGCACCTCTGCTTAGAAATAAATGTAGCTTACCATGCCACTACTGTCAGACCATAATTCCTTTTTTCTCATGCAAAAATTCCTCACTTGAAGCATACAAGCCTAGTTTTATGTTTACTGTCTCACCTACTCACCATCTAGCATTCCCACCACTTGTTAAGGACTCCATCCTCAACTTTGGTACCTAGACAATGGAATCAAGAATCTACGTGATGCTCAACAGCAAAAAACTAGCTCATATCAACTATTGGAATAAAATTGTAACTCGAAAAAACAAAGATTGTTCCAGGCGTATTTTCATATTTTTCCTAAATTGACTTAATTCTTATAAATTCCAGGTCAGTTATATTTTCTTGGCTCCTTGAGACAAGCCAACAATATGTCTTTTTATAGCCTTCTTGTTCCCTTGCTATCTGCTAATAATTCTTATTATTTTTTCCATGAAGTACCCCGACATTAACTTACTGTGCACTCTCATCTCTCTTTCTTCATATCCCTTTGGTATTTACATGAAATTTTTTGTCATATTATCTTGCCATTTCACACTGTGAACTTGTGAGTTCTTTCACTGAGTCTTATTCTCTGCTCGCAGCTTATCAACTTGATGATCAAGGCATGGATTAGTGGTTTCTATTTTTCATTAGTCTTTGACACATGTTTACCCACAGAAGCCATCCGATTAAAAGTAATGCACTGAGGTATTAATTTTTTATTTTGTTTTAAGAAGGTTTCCTTTGGCCACAAATTCTTGAGTTTGGGAGCAAACCAGGAAAATTTTTGCTAAAGGCTGTGCCATTTAAATTGTGTTAACACTGGAGGTCCAGGTACTACCAGAACCCATTCAATAGGTTTTACATCCTGCTGGAGACTTAACTATTCATTATGTATATAGATAATTTTCTGTACATAGATGATATTCTATCACTCAATCACAATATGTTTTGTACATGCATCCAGAAGTCAGGAGGCAGGACTAATTTTAAATAAAAACCATCATCACTAGCACATATGGACCCTTTCTATGTGTCAAATACTTTATATCTCTTATCTCTGACTCATCATTTCATAGAGGAGATGATTAAAGGTCAAAGAGTTCAGGTAAGTTGCTCAAGATCATATACCATGTAAAAATAAAGAGGAGTTAATATTTTACCTCTGTTCTGTGTGATTCAAAAACCTCATTATTTCCACTCTGCCAAAATAACAGTAACAATGAACAAATTTTGCAAATCTGTTATTTAAAACAGCTGTTCATACCAATATGGATATATGGTTTATCTGATTTTCACTGAGTTTACATTCCATGTTTGGACATACTATTTGAATTTACCTAGGATTTTATCTATTGTCACCTAGGAATCTATAGTCAGAAACTTATTTATAAAGTGGCTTACAAGGTTCAGTCAAATAATGCCACATGTAATATTGTGAAACCCAAGGGAAACAAACAAACAAACAAAAAGCAGGCAACAGTCAAATAACATAAATCAACAGCAAGAAAAATACAGTACTGCAGGCTATAGATATTGGAAACACTGCCTCTGTAGACCTTGAGTAGAATTCAACAAATTATGGGTAATGTTTGAAAGGTAAAAGAAAAACAATGCTACAAAAAAAAAAATTGCAAATATGACCTAAAGGAACACTTACATAGAAGCCTCATGTCGCAATTATAGAGATTCCTATTTCCCCAGACCCAAAGAGGGCATGGCTCTCTGGTGAGATACCTTTGTAACCATGTAGTATTCAAGGAATAATCCCCAAAGGGTAACATGGCAAAGTGATTCAAGTGGCAAGTTCTGGTAACTTAAAGACAGGGATCACAATGAGTAATTAACTCTGGCCCCTCCGCTGCAAAGACCCACTGACCCACTGACGTCACAACAACTGATGGCATGCATATAGGCTGAAATTTTTGTTGTAACACTGCCGTCATTTCATATACACAGGACCTTAAAGAGGAGAGCATCTTATAGCAAGGACTTCCATACTTGGGTAACTAACACTGCCTGGCTGAGGAGCAGGACAGGCATTTCACTTACAAATCCCACCACTGGGAATTGTGCTACAGTGAGGTGTGCTGGTAGATGGTATCTATATACTTACCCTGGCTGGTTTCGCTCTTAGAAGATCGCTTTAGATGGCACTGTGATTCAATAAACCACGGGAATACAGCATTAACTCTCAGTGTGTTAGAACTTGAATATCCATTCATATTACAATCAGGGGATTCAAATGATAGATTGTTTCTGGATCAGAGTTTCTCCAGTCAAGAATATTTTTATCTGATGAGAATGACTATTTTGACTTTGAGATATAAAACCCATAGAGATACTAATTCAAATACATTTAATCTGATCTCCATGCATTCCGACACTTCACTGCTACATCCTAGCTATTCTTTATAGGGAAAAACTTATTGTACTGCCAAAAACACCCCCTGCCATCTCGAATGACAAGAGCACTCATGCATTTTCATGAGCTCATTTCAGGACAGGAAAGCAAGTTCCACAATTCCCAATAAACACATTAAGATACTAAAATGTTCTAAATGGATGCTGTAATTAAAGGACCAACCACCATAATCCTATATATAATGACCAATAATAGGAAAAAATAAACTCAAATGTCTAGGCGTTAATGAAACTGTGAATGGATTCTCCTATCCCCCAAAAGTTGTGTGTATATATAGCTAAGGTTTTTGTTTTCCATGTGCTTGGGTTTCACTTGTCCTCACCACATCTAACAAACATACTAATTATCCTACATATATTCGAGTACAGAGTTTCACTTCCAAGACAGGAAAAATGAGTAACCACAGCATAAGGGAAATGTACTTGTCACCCTGTTTCATAATGTGTAATACTTATCATAAGTAATACTTAAAACATGATCAGGTAATCTAAAAGTACAAATGACATTTCTGTGGTCCAGATCTTTAAGCAGTAAAAATGCCAACTCCATGTTACAATTTTTTAATCCCAATAGTAATTGGGATACAGCAATTTAGAAAAAAAAGATTCTATCACTTGGTTTTCACAAGCCCACAGGTGTCATTATCTAGCTGAATATTTCACACACACATATACACACACACACACAATTGGGATTTTTATCAACCAAGCTGTAAGGAAGTGTGAAGAAAACTGCAAGTCTCATTACTAATGCAACCTGGGCAAGAACATCTAGAAACCCATCCATGGACCTCTAGAGATAACTAAGAAAAAGGACCAAGCTTAAACCAAACACAAATGGGGAATAAAAATAGTTGCCTGTATTAATAAAAAATAATAACTACAGCACTTTTCTTAAGAGTGTTCTTTTCTGAAAAGGCCTCTGGCTGATTTGTTAATAGCTCATTATTCACCCATAATATTACCCACATTAAAATGTGACCACAGTTCTGACTACTGTATTTCAATGCATCGAATGCATTAGTGGTGCTCTAAGGCCATCTCCCCCTCTACAACATTCAAAATGAAGTCTCTGGAACATACCTTCCTTGTGTTATAGCCCAATCAAATGAGGCAATCTTCCCCAAGACACATCATGACCTTTTACCCTTTGAAGCTTTGGGGTGTGTACCCTTCTTTAACTGTTTCCCTTATGAACTCCTATGCATCCTCCAGGACCCATCTCAGGGGTTACTTTGTTTGTGAAGTCCTCCCCGTCTCTCTCAGGCCAAGTCCCACCCTCAGCACTTACCCATAAGTATTAATAATCATTTGTGTGTCTCCACCACCAGGCCCAATTCCTGGAAAGCAGACATTGATTTTCATTCTTTTAAATGTTCAAATCTGATGTGGCTCCATAATAATTACACCGCAAGAGTTAGATGGATGGGATGGATGCACACAGGCATGCATAAAAAGGCCTTTGCATTTCCATCCACATTCCAGTATTTTGACTTTGACGCTATAATAAGATTTGGTGCTGAATTATCTATCAGTTATATGAGCTGAATCCAAGGATACAAACCTGGTAGCATTAAAAAGACCTACTTCTTCGGGGCGCCTGGGTGGCTCAGTGGGTTAAGCCACTGCCTTCGGCTCAGGTCATGATCTCAGGGTCCTGGGATCGAGTCCCGCATCGGGCTCTCTGCTCGGCAGGGAGCCTGCTTCCCTTCCTCTCTCTCTGCCTACTTGTGATCTCTCTCTGTCAAATAAAAAAAAAAAAAAAAAAAAAGACCTACTTCTTCGTGGCATCTATGATTCCAAATTTGAAGTTCTAGGCAATGTAGGTTCAGGGTTGTACCTGGTATGTACCTAGTACTGATGCTCTACCAAGAGAAATCCCACTTATGACCAGTAATACAAGAGACTGAACTTACACATAAAATGTATTAATACTTTTAAAAGTCATTTATTTATTTATTTATTTATTTCTTGAGAGAGATCATATGCAAGTGGAGAGAGAAGTAGAGGGGGTGGGTGAGGACAAGCAGACCCTGCACTGAGCATAGAGCCTGACATGAGGCTGGATCCCAGGACTCTGAGATCATGACCCGCGCCAAAACCAAGTCAGAAACCTAACCAACTGAGCCACTCAGATGCCCCCATAAAATGTATTCTTTTATAAATAAAACTTTCGAGTAAATGAAAATTTTAATCAATACACAAACTAAGACATGCATCCTTACTGCACTATTCATATGATTTTCAGTATGAACCTAATTTGTATTTCACATTTTTCTTTTTTCCTATCATTATTTCAAAATACCAAGAGCATCTGGCCGAGGACTAGCTGGAAATAGAACAATGACAAGAATCCAAAGAATACACTCAAATGCATGAAGAGAACTCAACAAAAATATTCGGGGACATCCCTTACAGCTCAATAAATTCATCTCTCCTTTCCAGGTAAGAAAGCAAGTCCATCTCAGAAATCCTTAGTCAGTTTTGTTTGAGCATTCTCCAGAATCATATGCTAGACATCACAAACCTAAACCACCTAGCCCTCATCCCTGAGTTCAAAATTCAATCTAATTGATTCGCTGACTAGAATTCAATGAAAAATGCAAAGGGCATAGTGATCCTAGGGACACAAGCAAAGGCCCATAAGAAAGTAGGGAGAGATAGCTATTCTCTCTTACATCGTGGTGGCTCTCTTTGAAGCATTTCTTTGTAGACTGTACATTTCATTCTACTGAATTTCAGTCAACCCCATGGTAGACAACACCATCCGTCTTATTTCATCTTTTTAACAAGGACTTGATGAGGTGACACAGGACTGATTCTTAAAAACACATTACCTGCTACGTGAGGCATTGTGTGACAGGAAGAACTATCTTAGTGACAGGCACCTGACAGCAGATTTGTTGATTTCATGGTCACTTCATTTAAAGTAACAACAGGGTGAAATATGCCATCTGATAATCTGTTTGAATGTTGACTGTGAAAAGCACGGAGCATTTCTGCCAGCTCCCATGACTACAGAATCTGTTCTTCAATGTGTGAGGGTCTGTCTTCCTCTTTACTCAGATTTTTATCAATTCTCCACCCCCATCCCCTCTTCCTTCATAGGAAATCCCCCAGTCATTTCTCTGGAAATACATTATGCAGGGAAATTTGGTGCCAAGGATAAACAGCTCTCCTTCAAGCCACACTTTTTAAGATGCAATGCATTATACAGTTTGAGGCTGCTAGCTGAGAGAGAGAGAAAGAGAAAGACCTGGGCCACATTTTCAGACATCCAGACTTTTCTAAAAAAAAAAAAAAAAAAGTCAGCAAATATCTCTAAATTCCGATTAGGGGTGAGATGTGCACACGTGGCTGTTGCCCCTTTTATCCTCAACATGTGAGCTTGAGAAAATAATAAGTTCAAGCACCCAGAGGACACATTTCCATACATTTTATGGCTGCCTTTCTCTCTTTATTCTTATCATAGTAAAACCAAAACCAAACTGGATCATACCAATGAATGGGAAGGCAATGGCTCTCCATGCACTACCTATCCATCACCTGCCAGCTGGAGATGCGGGTGCTAGAAACAACCTCCCCCTGCAGGGCGAGGACTGCCTGCAAGGGAAATGAGACAAAAATTTCTCCCAGCTCCAGCTCCAAGAGCTAACTGAGCAGTCGCCTTTTAACATGCCAAGAGGCAGGCAGACTCCGAAAATAATTATCACCGTGTTAATCACAGTAATAATGTGTTCTTATAAAGCATTTTGCAGTCCATTTTTAAAAAGGAAGCATTAAAGATGGGATCTTGTAAAGGAAATCTGTGGTTACACTCACCAGAAGACAAGCTCCTTTAATGGAGAATAACACAGTAGAAAAACCCTGATCTTAGGTACAACCCACCTCCTTGAAGAAAAGGGTTAATTTCAGGCTGCTTGACAAAATACTCCAACCTTGTGAGGTCTTTAGACATGATCTCTACCAGCCGCCTCTTACCCTAATTGTTTGGAATCACACACTGCCCACACCTCGGCGGACTCGCACAGCGCCTGAGTCTCTTGCACATCAGCGTGTTTGCAGCTTTTTTAAACAGCATTAAATATGAACCAGAAACAGCCCAGTTAAAATTTACACTTTCTTTGAGAGATTTTTTGACATATTCAATGCTGGTGAAAGCTGAGGGGCTGACGGCCCTAGTCAAATACAGTTGAGTGAGCAGACGGCAAGACTCCCCACCCTCCACCTCCAGGGCAGGTGAACCGTGACACGGAGGGACAAACCTCTCCTGCCTCTTGGTTCCTTTTTCAGAAAATATAAAAAAGAGAAAGGAAAAAAAAAAAAAAAAACTTCCTTCGAACTATTGTTTGCTGATTTCTTTGTTTAAATAAACATCTCAATAGAAGTAGTTCTGGTCGCTATTGGCTACTCCACAGCTTAATGGAAATCTCTCAAAGTCAGTTAATTTCTCACCGAAGGTCTCCTGAGTGTGATAGCTGGCTCATCAAAGTTTGGGTTTCTTTCTTTTTCTCCCTTTCACTATTTTTTTTCCTTTATACTCTAAATGCTCCATCTGAAAAACCACTTTACAGTTGCTCACGTTGACCAAGGACATGAAGAGAAATGTCCGCTATCCGTAGAGTGACATTTTCTTAGAATGTTATCTTGAAGAGTAGAACCCAAGTACTTCTCATACATTCACTTAATACATATACTTCTCAACTCTTTTAAGAAAGAATTTAGCAATAAAATCTTTAAAAAAGGGTGGGGGGACCCTGGGTGGCTCAGTGGGTTAAGCCTCTGCCTGCCGCTTGGGTCATGATCTCAGGGTCCTGGGATGGAGCCCCGCATTGGGCTCTCTGCTCAGCGGGGAGCCTGCTTCCCCCTCTTTCTCTGCCTGCTTCTCTGCCTGCTTGTGATCTCTCTCTCTCTGTCAAATAAATAAATAAAATCTTAAAAAAAAAAGAAAAGAAAGAGTTTAGCTAAAACTCCCGTGTATGTGGTGGTACCTGCTTATTTGTGGTTATTTTGATGAAGTGCCAACGGATGAAAAGATCAGGGCAAAAGAGTTAAGAAGCATCCCTCTAAACCAAAAATAACAAACGGTCAAGTTCCCCTAAGTAAGATGTTGTGGATCCCTGCAGGTTTAGATGTACATAATTTAAAATACTTATATAACAGCCCCTCTCAGAAAGGCTGGCTATCTTTAGCAGCTTTCCAAACTTCATCACACTCTTCAGAGCCGAATACCTGTGAAGCTTCCTGATATTTGGCATTTGGTGTAAACTCTTGTGTGAACCGAAGCTTCCTCACTTCCATTTTCTGCCATCTGGAGGATAAGGAAAATGAAATAAAGACCCCCAAATGTCTGGTTCTGTTGCTGGGGGTGGGGCGCACCCAAGGTATTAAGTTATTCCAACAGCAGTAACGTAGGATATCGACACATCCTCCCTGTCACAGCCTTTGTTGAAAAGGATTTCCCTGACCTTTCCTGTAACCAGCAAACAAATAAGCCCTCTCTCTCAGTGGGAGAGAGGCACTGGTCCATTAGATCATTAAGCAGTTCTATTCAGATACCCCCCATTCTCCTGTCCTTGGCCCTGAAAAGGGAACTGGCAGCGGTCCAATCAGTCAGAGAGAAGGCAGGCAAATGTGATTGCGTACAGGAGAGCTTGAAATGTCGCAGCAGGACCGACGTCGGGGAGCAGACAGCACTGAGGGGAGGACGTGGCGCTACATGAGGGGTAGTGTTCCAACAACGGAAGGCTGGTGTTTCAGTCTGCCAAACAACGTAATGACTCACCCAGGCAGGAAAATATTACCACCATGGGGATATTTGGATCGTCTCGGTCTGAGAGTAATTAGGGACTAAACTACGGCAGCATGCTCCAGTGATGAAATGAGAAAATAAGCAATACCTCCGTCAAGTTCTGATTGGCGCGTGGTAAATGAATATGGGCTTCTATCATCACTGACCACAAACTAGGAACTTGCAGCAGATTGCCAGAATGGAAAACTATTCCTACATTTTTTTTGAAATAAGACAGCACGCAGAGTGTACGTATGCATACGTGCGCATACACGTGCACACACGCGCGCACACACACACACACACACACACATTAAAAAAAACACAGTGAGGTGAAAAAATGTTACAGTTGGCAGAAAGAGTTTTAGGGAAAATCATTACCACAATTATATAACTCATTTCCAGAGCAGGCATTTGCTCATCCTGAAGCTTTTTCCATCCCTAATTACACTGTCTACAAAGGGGGGGAAAATGAGTCCAGAATGGCAAATGCTAACAATATCATTTTATTAATAAGAATGATATACTATCTCCAAAATAAAAAGCACATGTGTTTAATGAATTTAGGTAATAGAATTATTTTACTTATTAGTACCAGTTGCACAAATGTAAATTCTCTGGCAAAGAGGACAAATGTTAATTTTTATTTCTTTGTATTTTCAAATTGCGGACAATTTGTATTCATTAGACAACGTAAAACCTCTTTTCCCTTATAATTGTAAAGTGACATTATAATTAAATTGGATCACCTCCGCAGCATCTGCAAGTTAAGGAATCACTTACAGGCCGGCTGGCCAAAGCTCAGGCACATTAAACCACAAACAGAGTTGCACATCAATAACCCTTCATTGCAATGGCCAGGTCAGAACCTCAGTCATGCAGAGAGAAAAAGATTATTCAGCCTGGAAGGCCCAAGAAGGTCAGTAATAAGAATGTCTTCGTAGATGAGCCCTCACCAGATTCTTCCAGAGTCCTCTCCCTGAAACCTGAGCAGCCACTTGTTTGACTTCCTTCCTGAAAGCCTTCAGGAGCCTTCTCTCTCCCTGCCTCCCCACAGAATGCACTCCTATGGTACCATTCTCCCCGAATCAGAATGAGGGGCAGACACAAATTATCTCTCTTCTCAATATGAACAACCTCTATTAGGCCAGGTTAATAAACTCTAATAGATGTAAGGGCTAATACAATATTCAGCTATTGACATAAACATAAATATAAATTTCAAAGAAAATAACCTACTTTAGTAAAACTACCTGTGCAATAAAAATTAATGAACTCCAAATGATTCTGCACATCTCCACCAAATTGCATTTTCAGGCTCACATCTTCAGGACATGCTGGGTGGTTTGATGCATTCCCACAATTCATCTTCCTGCTAAGCCAATTTTAATTTAAATGCAATTAAAGGCTCAAAATGAACATTATGTATTAGATAAAGCCCTGAATCTGCAGACTATCATAAATATGATTTTCAGAAAAATTAATTACAAGCCATTAGGGTACAAGTCATCTTACTGCAAATGTTGAGTTAAATTGCAGAATTAGTTTGTTCGTTCCATTAAATGTTAAATACTGATTTTGAGCTTTGTACCAATTTAATATCACTAGGTCAGTTTATGAGAAAGATGCTATTTATAGATAGAACTTTAAAAGTGTCTTACCATGTCTCACTAATGAAATCAGAGGCCTTCTTGGAAAGAAATAAAAATATCCTGAAGTGAGTTTTGGTCAAATATTAAGAGTATTAATTTTCACGTGTTGCTATTTTGCTTCATCATGTATCACAGGTTCAATATTCATTTTATGCATTGTTTTTTTTCTTCAGATAACTATTTCACTTTTATTTTGGCTATCACTTAAGAATATGGGGGAATACTACAATTGTGTTTAAATTAAATATATACACTGGCCTAGCAAACCCAAAACACCCACCCTACCTACCCTACTACTAGCCAAGGTATCGTAAATAAACCAAGAATCAAACATCCAAAACTATTCCTTGCCATGAATTTATAAATCCAGAGAATACTAGTTACACAAGAAGTAGCAAATTTTTTCTCAACTTGAGCTTTTGGTGGACGTGTTTCCCAAACAGGTAATATGGTTATTCCAGTATAATACAAACTTACTGGTGGGAAGAGTTTCGAAAATCCAAGGAGACCCTGCAGCATTTGGTGTCTTACAGACCAGTCATTCCATTAAAAATATGGAGTGGTATTTTGAAAAGGCTACAGGACCGGCATATAGTTGTAATCAATTTCTTCATTTCCAAATACTTATTTTAAAAATATTTCTCCCACATACTATTTAGTTGTATTAAAAATATAATCAGAAGCTACCTATGCAATTTTTTTTAATCAAGCATAGCTCTTGACATTCCAAAAAATCAGGTTCTTTGTAAAAAACACCATTCACAGTAAAAACAAAATAGATTTTAGAAGAAAAATGACAATCTCCTTTTCTGTTGTAAAGAGAGAACTTCCTATGTAGATTAAAGTCAGTGGCTTTTACACTGATTTCCACAGTGGCAGGTATTTCATTAAAACTGTAACTGCCTTAGAAGATTTAGGCAAATTTGGCAAGTAAGTTATTCTAATTACTTTTTTCTCTCTGATTGAGTAAATATAGCTAATTCAGGAGGCAAAGCAACTGAGTGATCACTTATGAAAAAAGTAACTACAGTGTTATTTATCTGGAATACAATAATGATTCAAGAAGAAAGACAATTCCTTCCCTCCACTTCATCCATTGGATTAGCCTTAATGCCACATTTCAAAAACAGATACCTCCTTATAACAGTTCTCTCTAGCTCGTAAATCCTTCCCTTTCTCCAGGGCAATGTGATTGTTTGCCTAGTTACTTACAGCCTTTTGTCTACTTCTACTTCCAGACACATCCACAACAATTTCTGGACATGAATAGATAACTATTAAGGAAGCGGGAATCATGTGATGTGATGGAGGTGTTAGGTAACACTTTGGTGGTAATAACTTTGCAATATTTAAGTGTATCAGATTAATACTCTGTACCTCTTAAACTTACACTATGTTTTAGGTCCATTATATCTCTCCAGTTCAAAAAAACCTGAGGAAAAAATCAGATAACTACATATGTAATGGGAACTAAATATTTGTAGCTGTCCAGGATGTCTGAAATTCTGTTAATTCCAAATGAAACAGTGAGGATTCCTTCTTACTTAGTGTCTCCATATATGTGCAATTTACATAATGATTTTATCAAGCCTGGGAACATTTGTTAAAAGAGTTATTTCCAAATATGGGGAGGTGTTATTATGCAAATTGAAATAAACACACATGTAATCTCTAACATTAAAGTTTCTTCATTGCTTATTATTATACTAAATAAGCCTAGTTAATATCATTTTGCTACTTAGAAATGAGTGTTTTAAGCTAAAATGGTAATAGCACCGATAATTTCTCTGAGAAAAAGCTCAAAAATTAACAATAGGGTCAATGTTCCATATGTAGTCCTGAGAAAACATACCATGTTTTGTGTTTAGTCCAAATGCTTTATGGTTAAAAGGTGACATGGAATAAAAAGTATGTAAAGATAAAAATCCAAGCTCCTAGATATCATTCAATCACACATCCACATCCTGCCATTTTGGCATACTTGCTAAATTCCATAGGTACTAATATAAAGAGACAAGGGTTGTGTTTGAGGACTTGCTATAAGATTAAGATGATGCTGTAAAACAGGACTCAAACTAGAATACTTTGAATAAAATCATTTGAGTAATTTATTCTCTATATTTGAAGCAACTGAAAAATAGTTTAAAAGAATAACTGAATTCAACTGCCATAGAGGATTCCAATCATCTCATCAAGTATGCCCTATAATCATTAGTTGTACTTCAAGTTCCACATTAAATCTTATGAAAGGTTCCCAGTAGCAAACTCTGAAGCAGAGCAGCTGAGGGGATTCTCTTAAGACCTTGAAATGAGTCATAAATAAAAGTGAGAATCAAAACTCTGTGGCAAATTCCTGTATTCCTGTTCATTAAATAACTGTGATGTGCATTGGGTGTTATATGGAACTAATGTATCATTGAACACTACATCAAAAACTAATAATGGGGACGCCTGGGTGGCTCAGTTGGTTAAGCAGCTGCCTTCAGCTCAGGTCATGATCCCAGCATCCTGGGATCGAGTCCCACATCGGGCTCCTTGCTCGGCAGGGAGCCTGCTTCTCCCTCTGTCTCTGCCTGCCATTCTGTCTGCCTGTGCTCGCTCTTGCTCTCTCTCTCTCTGACAAATAAATAAAACCTTAAAAAAAACACAAAAAACTAATAATGTACTATATGTTGGGTAACTGAATAAAAAATTAATATATAATCAGAATAAATTAATTAATTACTGTCTTTGATTGACAACAAAAGAACAAAACCAGTTACTGGAATTTGAGTTATGTTACTTTGTTTATTCAGCATGACTACTGTTCTTCCAAAAACAGTATGGTGATACCTGCAGGATATATCGCTTCTTTTCCCCAAAGCATCTCTCCCCTAAATGCTATGAATAGCTACTTTGAGACAACGGCTTTTATTTGCTTTTCTATTATTTATTATTTTATACCACCAATCTACTTTTGCTATATTCAGCAATTGCTACCTCTCATTATTCCCAAAAGGTCTTGGAAAAATCCAGAAAAGAACCTAGAAATGAAAGTGCTGTAGATCAGAGGAGGAGTCAAGATGGAGGAGGAGGAGCAGACTGAGATGACATCAGGTAGCAGGAGTTCAACTGGGTAGTTATCAAACCATTCAGAACACCTGCAAACCCAACAGGAGACTGAAGAAAAGAAGAGCAGCAATTATAGAAGCAGAAAATGGACCACTTTCTGAAAGGGAGGATGTGCGAAGAAGTGAATCTGAAGCAACGGAAAGTTAGACCGCAGCAGGAGGAGACAGCTCCCGGCAAACAGTGGAACAAGGGAGTAAAAAATCAGAAATTTTTAAAAAGTCTGCTCCACTGAGGGACATAGCTCCGGAGGCTAGGCAGGGTGGAGCCCTCGAGGGAACAGTGTGGTCTCAGGTCCCCCAGGATCACAGAAGGATTGGGGGTATCTGAGTGTAGCAGACCTCGCAGGTATCAGAGCAGGAAAGCCAACTACAGAGATGGGGCAGAGGAGTGCACTCTCAGCTCCAGGTTACCTTAAGTTGTGTTCTGTGGCACAATATAACCACTGCTCTTTGAGCAGGGACCCCACAGTGGAAGATCCAGGGACTCACCTTCCTTCTCTGGAGGCAGGAATCTGCTGGGTTTGGAGACTCCAAACAGGGCTCTGTGCCAGAGACAGAAATGCTCGGTCACAGGCAGGGTGAACTCAGAGAGAGGCCCGAGACCAGGGAGATGGGAGTGATTAAGCGCTTTTCTCCAAGGGCACACTGAGAAGTGGGGTTCTGAGCTCTTGGCTCCTCCGGGCCAGAGACTGGGAGGCCGCCATTTTCATTCCTTTCCTCCAGAGCTCTGCAGAAAGTGTTCAGGGAACAAAACCTCCCAATAGTAAACCCGAGAGGATTACTTAGCCTGGCCCCTAGCAAGGGCAGTGCAATTCCACCTCGGGCAGACATATGAGAATCATGGCAACAGGACCCACAGGAGATCAGCAAGAGCATGCAGCCAAGACCAAGCTGACTAATCAGGGAGAACAGCAGAATTCCAGAGGAGGAGAAAGCAAGCATGGAATTCATAGCTTTCTCCCCATGATTTTTTTTTAAGATTTTTATTTATTTATTTGACAGAGAGAGATCACAAGTAAGCAGAGGGGCAGGAAGAGAGAGAGGGGGAAGCAGGCTCCTTGCTGAGCAGAGAGCCTGATGCAGGGCTCAATCCCAGGACCCTGAGACCATGACCTGAGCCGAAGGCAGAGGCTTAATCCACTGAGCCATCCAGGAGCCCCTCCCCATGATACTTTAGTCTTGCAAAGTTAATTAATTTTTTTTAATTTTATTTTTTTCTTATTCAAATTTTTAACTTTTCCTCTTTCCTCTTTTAACTTTTTTAGACTAGTTTATCTTAACAATAAGTTTCTAAAAGAAAAAACTCTTTTTGAACCTTCATTATTATAGTCATATTTTATCCTTCATTGTATTTAACTTTATTTTTTGTATACATACAGGTTTTTTTTTCTTATAAAATATTTTGGGATATAATTTCTTCCAATAGATGAAAATATACCCTAAATCTAGCACATGGCTTTGTTCTAGTCTCCAGCCTGAGCAAATTCTTTCCACTCTCTTTTTCTTTCTTTTTCCAATGAACTTATCAATTCCCTTTTTTAGATTTTTTTAAAATTTTCATCTTCACAGTCATATTCCATCCCTTCATCATGTTTACTCTTATTTTGGTATATAACTTTTCTTTAAAATTTTGGGAGGTAGTTTCTTCTAAGAGACCAGAATACACCCCAAATCAAGTGTATGGCTCTGTTCTATCCATCAGTGTGTGTGTGTGTGTGTGTGTGTGTGTGTGTGTGTATAATTTTTCTAATTTCTTTTTACCTCCTTTTTCCTCCCCCCCATTTGGGGTCTCTTCTGATTTGGTTAGCGTACATTTTTCTGGGATCTTTGGCACCCTTTTAGTATTTTATTCTCTCATTCATA
Organism: Neogale vison; assembly: GCF_020171115.1. NCBI lineage: Eukaryota > Metazoa > Chordata > Mammalia > Carnivora > Mustelidae > Neogale > Neogale vison. The sequence goes on from NC_058103.1 coordinate 64,166,229, forward strand.
TATTTTTATCTGGACAAAATGACAAGGCAGAAAAAAGAACAAGAGGCAATACACAAGGCTAGGGACCTAACCAATACGGACATTGGTAATATGTTAGATCTAGAGTTCAGAATGACAATTCTCAAAGTGCTAGCTGGGTTCAAAAAAGGCATGGAAGATATTAGAGAAACACTGTCTGGAGAAATAAAAGCCCTTTCTGGAAAAAAAATAAAGAACTAAAATCTTACCAAGCTGAAATCAAAAAAGCTATTAATGAGGTGCAATAAAAATTGGAGGCTCTTACTGCTAGGATAAATGAGACAGAAGAGAGAATTAGTGATATAGAAGACCAAATGATGGAGAATAAAGAAGCTGAGCAAAAGAGAGACAAACAACTACTGGACAAACAACTACTAGACCACAAGGGAAGAATTTGAGAGATAAGTGATACCATAAGACAAAACAACATTAGAATAATTGGGATTCCAAAAGAAGAAGAAAGAGAGAGGGGGGCAGAAGATATATTGGAGTGAATTAAAGTGGAGAATTTCTAATATGGCAAAAGGAACAATTATCAAAATCCAGGAGGCACAGAGAACCCCCCTCAAAATCAATAAAAATAGGTCCACACCCCATCATCCAAGAGTAAAACTTATATAAGTTTTAGTGACAGAGAAAATCCTGAGAACAGCTCGGGACAAGTCTGTAACATAGAATGATAAAAATATTAGATTGGCAGCAGACTTATCCACAGAGACCTGGCAGGCTAGAAAGAACTGCCATGATATATTCTGAGCATTTAATGAGAAAAACATGAAGCCAAGAATACTATATCCAGTTAGGTTATCAATGAAAATAGAAAGAGAGATAAAAATCTTCCAGGACAAACAAAAACTAAAAGAATTTGTAAACACCAAACCAGCCCTATAGGAAATATTGAAAGAGGTCCCCAAGCAAGGAGAGAGCCTAAAAGTAGTAAACCAGAAAGGAACAGAAACAATATATAGTAATAGTCACCTTACAGGCAATACAATGGCTCTAAATTCATATTTCTCAATAGTTACCCTGAATGTAAATGGGCTAAATGTCCCCATCAAAAGACACAGAGTATCAGAATGGATAAAAAAACAAAACCCATCAATATGCTATCTGCAATAAACTCATTTAATTTATTTATTTATTAAAGATTTTACTTACTTATTTGACAGACAGAGTTCACAAGTAGACAGAGAGACAGGCAGAGAGAGAGAGAGAGGAGGAAGTAGGCTCCCTGCTGAACAGAGAGCCCAATGCGGGACTCGATCCCAGGACCCTGAGATCATGACCTGAGCCAAAGGCAGAGGCTTAACCCACTGAGCCACCCAGATGCCCCAGCAATAAACTCATTTTAGACCTAAAGACAATTCTAGATTTAAAAGTGAGGGGCTGGAAAACAATTTACCATGCTAATGGACATCAAAAGGAAGCTGGGGTGGCAATCCTTTTATCAGATCAATTAGATTTTAAATCAAAGACTATAATAAGAGATGAGGAAGAACACTATATCATACTCAAAGGGACTGTGCAACAAGAAGATCTAACAATTTTAAATATCTATGCCCCTAACATGGGAGCAGCAGCTATATAAACCAATTAATAATGAAATCAAAGAAACACATCAACAATAATAGTAGGGGACATTAACACCCCCCTCAGTGAAATGGACAGATCATCCAAGCAAAAGATCAACAAGGAAATAAAGGCCTTAAATGACACACTGGACCAGATGGACATTATAGATATATTCAGGACATTTCATCCCAAAGCAACAGAATACACATTCTTCTCTAGTGCACATGGGACATTCTCCAGAATAGATCACATCAGTACCAAAAGACTGGAATCATTCTCTCCATATTTTCAGACCACAATGTTCTGAAGCTAGAACTCAATCACAAGAGGAAAGTTAGAAAGAAACCAAGTACATGGAGGCTAAAGAGCATCCTACTGAAGAATGAATGGGTCAACCAGGAAATTAAAGAAGAACTGAAAAAATTCATGGAAACAAATGATAAAGAAAACAAAACTGTTCAAAAGCTGTGGGACACAGCAAAGGCCATCCTAAGAGGAAAGTACATAGTGATACAAGCTTTCTCAAGAAACAAGAAAGATCTCAAGTACACAACCTAACCCTACACCTAAAGGAGCTTCAGAAAAAACAGCAAAGAAAGCCTAAAGCCAGCAGGAGAAGAGAAATAATAAAGATCAGAGCAGGAATCAATGAAATAGAAATGAAGAAAAAGAAAAAAAAAAACCAGCAGAACAAATCAACAAAACTAGGAGTTGGTTCTTTGAAAGAATTAATAAGATTGATAAACCCCTGGAGGCACCTGGGTGGCTCAGTGGGTTAAGGCCTCTGCCTTCGGCTCAGGTCATGATCCCAGGGTCCTGGGATCAAACTCCGCATCAGGCTCTCTGCTCATCTGGGAGCCTGCTTCCCACTCCCTCTCTGCCTCCCTCTCTGCCTGCTTGTGATCTCTGTCAAATAAACAGATTAAATCTTTAAAAAAAAAAAAAAACTGGCCAGACTTATCAAAGAGAAAAGAGAAAGGACCCAAATAAATAAAATCATAAATGAAAGAGGAGAGATCATAACCAACATCAAAGAAATACAAACAATCATAAGAACATATTACGAGCAAGTATACACCAGTAAATTGGACTATTTGGAGGAAATGGAGGCATTCCTAAGGACTTATTAACTACCAAAACTGAACCAGGAAGAAATAGGGAACAGACCCATAACCAGTAAGGAGATTGAAACAATCATCAAAAATCTCCCAACAAACAAGAGCCCAGGGCCAAATGGCTTTCCAGGGGAATTCTACCAAACATTTAAAGAAGAATTAATACCTATTCTCCTGAAACTGTTCCAAAAAAATAGATATGGAAGGAAAACCTCCAAACTCATTTTATGAGGCCAGCATTACCTAGATCCCAAAATCAGACAAAGACCCCATTAAAAAGAGAATTACAGACTAATGTCCTTGATAACACAGATATGAAAAATCTCACCAAAATACTAGCCAATAGGATACAACAGTACATTAAAAGGATTATTCGCCACAACCAAGTGGGACTTATTCCAGAACTAAAAGGTTGGTTCAACATCTGCAAATCAATCAATGTGATACAATACATTAATAAAAGAAAGAACTAGAACCATACAATACTCTCAGTAGATGCTGAAAAAGCATTTGACAAAGTACAGCATCCTTTCTTGATCAAAACTCTTCCAAGTGTAGGGATAGGAGGTACATTCCTCAATATCATCAAAGCCATCTATGAAAAACCCACAGCAATATCATTCTCAATAGAGAAAAACAGAGCATTTCCGCTAAGGTCAGGAACACAGCAAGGATGTCCACTATCAGCACTGCTATTCAACACTGTACTAGATGTCCTAGCCTCAGCAATCAGACAACAAAAAGAAATTAAAGGCATCCAAATCAGCAAAGAACAAGTCAAACTATCACTCTTTGCAGATGATATGATTCTTTACGTGGAAAACCCAAAAGACTCCACTTCAAATCTGCTAGAACCTGTATAGGAATTCAGTAAAGTGTCAGAGTATGAAATCAATGCACAGAAATCAGCTGCATTTCTATACACCAACAACAAGACAGAAGAAAGAGAAATTAAGGAGTCCATCCCATTTACAATTGCACCCAAAACCATAAGATACCTAGGAATAAACCTAACCAAAGAGGCAAACAATCTGTACTCAGAAAACTATAAAGTACTAATGAAGAAATTGAGGAAGACACAAAGAAATGGGAAAATGTTCCATGTTCATGGATTGAAAGAACAAATATTGTGAAAATGTCTATGCTACCTAAAGCAATCTACACATTTAATGCAATCCCTATCAAAATACCATCCACTTTTTTCGAAGAAATGAAAAAAATAATCCTAAAATTTATACGGAAGCAGAAAAGACCTTGAATAGCCAGAGGAATGTTGAAAAAGAAAGCCAAAGTTGGTGGCATCACAATTAAAGACTTCAAGCTCTATTACAAAGCTGTTGTCATCAAGACAGTATGGTACTAGCACAAAAACAGACACATAGATCAATGGAAAAGAATAGAAAGCCCAGAAATAGACCCTCAACTCTATGGTCAACTAATCTTTGATAAAGCAGGAAAGAATGTCCAATGGAAAAAAGACAGTCTCTTCAACAAATGGTGTTGGGAAAAATGGACAGCCACATGCAGAAAAATGAAACTGGATCATTTCCTTACACCACACATGAAAATAGACTCAAAATGGAGGAAGGACCTCAATGTGAGAAAGGAATCCATCAAAATCCTAGAGAAGAACACAGGCAGCAAACTCTTTAACCTCAGTTGCAGCAACTTCTTCCTAGGAACATTGCCATAGGCAAGGGAAGCAAGGGCAAAAATGAACTATTGGGACTTCATCAAGATTAAAAGCTTTTGCACAGCGAAGGAAACAGTTAACAAAACTGAAAGACAACTGACAGAATGGAAGAAGATATTTGCAAAAAACATATCAGATAAAGGGCTAGCATTCAAAATCTATAAAGAACTTATCAAACTCAACACCCAAAGAAGAAATAATCCAATCAAGAAATGGGCAGAGGACATGAACATACATTTCTGCAAAGAAGACATCCAGATGGTCAACAGGCACATGAAAAAGTGCTCCACATCACTTGGCATCAGGGAAATACTAATCATAATCACAACGAGATACCACCTCACACCACTCAGAATGGCTAAAATTAACAAGTCAGGGAATGACAGATGCTGGCAAGGATGTAGAGAAAGGGGAATCCTCCTATTGGTGTGAATGTAAGTGGGTGCAACCACTCTGGAAAACAGCATGAAACTTCCTCAAAAAGTTGAAAATAGAACTGCCCATGACCCAGCAATCACACTACTGGGTATTTACCCTAAAGATACAAATGTAGTGATTTGAAGGGGTACATGCACCCATATGTTCATAGTAGCAATGTCCACAATAGCCAAACTATGGAAAGAACCTAGATGTCCATCAAAAAATGATTGGAGATGTGGTGTATATATACAATGGAATACTATACAGCCATCAAAAGAAATGGAATCTTGCCATTTTCGACGACATGGATGGAACTAGAGTATTATGCTTAGCGAAATAAGTCAGAGAAAGACAATTATAATATGATCTCCCTGATATGAGGAATTTGAGAGGCAACATGGGGAGTTGGGGGGGTAGGGAAGGGAAAAATGAAACAAGATGGGTTCAGGAGGGAGACAAACCATAAGAGACTCTTAATCTCACAAAACAAACTGAGGGTTGCCAGGGGGAGGGGAGTAGAGAGAGGGTGGTTGGGTTATGGACATTGGGGAGGACATGTTTTATGGTGAGTGCTGTGAAGTATGTAAACCTGGCAATTCACAGACCTGTACCCCTGGGGCAAATAATACATTATATGTTAATAAAAAAATTTTTTAAATAAAGCACTGTAGATCAATTCTGATTAGATAATACTGTGTAGTGATGTTTCTTTAAAAACCTAATGGATATAGGCTGAGCCTTGATTTTTTTTAAGTATGAATAAGAGAAACTTACATGATAAATGTTTTATAATATTTGATAAGAGTGTTTCAAATGATCTAAGATTCATAACAGATTTCTTCAAGTAGATGAACTTCCAGGTAAGTTCTAATTTTCCTCTGTAAAATATAAATCTGCAATTGACTGTTCTTTCACGTTAATTGTCCTGACAGTTACCGTGGTATACTCTCTGTTGGTGCACAATATCCTACTCACCATTAAAAAAGCCAATGTTAATATCTGGAATGAAGTTTCTAAATTCCAGCACACTACTTTGAGGATAAAAAGAGGAAGTTATCTGAGGATTATGTTCCAAAGTACATTTTGTACAGGTAAGTACAATTCCTAATGGCCAAACACTATCAAACATAAATAGTTTTTCCAGACACAATAATTGAGAGAAACCGTTTTTGGAGGTGGCTCAGCTTGATGAAGGTCATAGATGCTGACAATTTTTCTGATTCCGATAGCAAAGAATATACAGACTTAGTAATAAATATGAGGAAGCTTACAAGCACTTTGAAGCATTACCATACCATCTCAGGCCTCTGTTATATAGAGGAAGACTGTCCTATGTGGAAATTCGAAGTGAGAAAAAAGTCATGAAAACCCAGGTGGTTTTTTTGTTTGTTTTTCCATAGAAATTTCTATGGATTTCTAACCAGGTCATCACTGTGTAGGAACTAGCATCAGTTACTACTGTCACTAGTAGCCTAGGTAGTAATGTAGATCATTAGTGATAATGAAGGTATTTCTCTGGAACTCTACTTCAATTTGGAGTACATTAGTCTTATAAAAGTTTAGGTCTATGTTTTATTTTTATGACTTCCTAGTGTATTTTCAACTATCCTCTTCTAAAATCTAAAAATAATTCTCCCTTTTGGTTTCCTTCATCAACTTCTTTCTACAGTTTGATGCATAGACTCAAAACGATCATTGAATTTCACCATTTTTCCGCATGTTACAATTCATTCCAATTTTATTCTGGCTACCACTGACCCCTGTTAATTTCTGAATTCCCATCCATCATTTTTTTGAGTTTCACTCAGTTCCCAAGTGCAGGACTAGATACATCATCACTCTTTCAGACCTTAACCTATTCCTTTCACCACGCTCCAAGATTTCTGTTTAGTGTTTTATTGGTTTCTGCTGAGTGTTTCTATTCAGTGTTTCCCCCCATTCTTAATTCCTTAATAATGGCACTTGCTAGTACCAAAAAGAAAAAAAAATGGTTTTGCATCCACCTACATACCAGTTGTTACATCTAAATCTTCCCTTCCTAAGGCCTCTTCAAAAATCTATTTCTGTTCATTAATTTAATCATTATTCATTTATTCAAAAACATTTATTGAGAATCCAATTGGATCCTGAAAATAAGTTGGTGACTGAAACACATACAGTGCCTGCTTTCATATAGCCAATAGACAGTGCATGAACAGGAGAGAGCACACGAATGTTCATTTACAAATTATGTTGGAAATAAATCAATGTTCCCTTGGAACAACTGTTGGTCCATTTCCTTTAGATTATACGATAAGATATTCATGTAGTTTTAACAAAGTTAGTGCCTGTCAATAAGTCATGAGAAAAACAATGATGAGCATTCAACCACTAAAATGAACATGCCTATTGATTTATGACCTAAGAAAACGAATTCTTCTGTGTGTTAACACTACTGTGGTACTTGGAGAACTAATAGTTTATACTGCAGATCTGTATCCCCTCTGGTATTATTCCTGTGCTTTAAAATATCTAAATTTCTTAACCTAAGTGTTTTAATACTACAAATACTAATATTGCAAATGCATGTGAACTTGTTCACAAACGTTCATGCAATTGAATCAAACCCAAAGGACACGCAAATTGTCCAAGAGCACCCATCAGGCTCAGCTTCGGGAGCTCTGATGGAGCTTAACAATGACTAGAAGCCTCACAAGTCTTCCCACTGTATCCTCTGTTTGTTAGCATGATGGTAGAATTTTAAAGTTTCTCAAACTTCAAAGTGGAATGTACTTTTTATGCTTCAAGTAGCATGCCAGGGTAATTTAAGGAATAACGTTTTAGATACCAACAGCTTTATTAAATCTCAACAATCAACATTCACTATGATAGTTAGGCTGATATTATACAGTTGTTGTTGAAAGCAAGCTTTGTTTTACCAGCCCAACTTCAAAAGATGAAAAGCAATAATCAGCACTGTGTACAGATCTTAGATTCTTCAAGTTCAAATCCAATTTTGAATTATTTCCTAAATGTATTTGGAAGTAAGACTTTTATGGCAACCCAAATTATCAAACATTTTCCACGTACAAAATACCATCCTAGATATTCTTAAAGATGCTCAAGCTTCTAATCAAATTTATACTCAAATCTTTGAAAGCTTTTTAATCACGCACACAAAAAAAGATTTCCGAAGTCACTTTAATTAAGATATTGTAAGTGATCTTGCAGGGTTACTTGAAATATTGGCAAATCTTGTCTCTCTTCAAATTTAAAAGTTAACCTCTGTGCTAGGGTTCTGAATTATCTTAAGGATGACCCACATCTATCCTAAACTGACATCTTTTGCGTGACAGATGACACATGTGTTTGGTGCTACCAAAATTGTTTCCTACTCAAAAACCACCATATTGAACTGAAAAATTGCAACAATTCATTGAATGGCATTGAATCATGTTCCAAATATTTTCCTAGATCTTAATTTTATTCTATTCATAAGGAAAACGTGCTTTAGAATCCCATGTATTTTATCTTTGCTTCCCTCTCCCATCCCCACCCCTGCCACTTCTCTCTCACTTTCTTGCATTAAAACTCTTCTAGCTGAAATAGAGAGAAGATTTACCTCAGAACAAACTTAAGCACACACACACACAATCCAACTCAGCTTAGATTTAAGTACGTTAAAAGGAAGGAAGGGAGAGAGGGAGAGGAGAAGGCGGGAAGGCAGGTCGGATGGCAGACCAGCCTGGCTCTTAGAATCTCAATGCTTTATTCAGGGATTCAAATAATGTCAGCAAGATCAAATTTCTCTCTGTCTTCCGATTTTGCCTTCCACTGGATGCGCTTCAAGCTCAGGCTCCATGAGTGGTAAGATGGCTGATGACCCTGCCAAAAACTTATGTTCTCAGGTTCAAGTGCAGAGAAAAGAACGTGCTTTTCTTCCAACAAAAGAGCTCATAAGTGTATCCCTAAACCATCCAAAGAGACATACCTGGGGTATCCAGAGCCCTACCTGAAAAAACTAAATCGCAGATCTATTCCCAAGATCACACGTGGAAACAGCGCTACCTAAATAAAGGGACTTAGATGTAGGATACGCATAGCACCTCAGAGGAAAATTGTGATACTGATGTTATGAGGAAAGTGGATGCACATTAGGTGGCCAAAGTAACATTTTCACTCCGATTCTCCAGTTTAACATCAGATTATGCACACGGAACTATGGCAGCTACAGAAATTCTGTATTTGGGTTTTAAGGTAGGAATATACCGGGAAGGATAGGAGTGGCCCTGTCATAAATTTTCATTTGCATAGAAGGCCCACTGTTTTTACTTAAATTGCATACTAACTTGGGGGTACCTGGGAGGATGTAGCCTTTAAAAGGAATACAAATGCCCAGGCCATCCCTTGAAGCAGTTACCATTCCAGTATGTGGTTAAGATTGGTAAATAGGAAAAGAAGGAAGGATCCGTTTGTTTTTGTTTTTCTGGTTTTTCAAATTCTAGGTATCATGCGTAGTTAAGAAATACAGTCAGATTATAATTAATATTTATTGCCTTTGTTCATTTATATGGAAAAAATCTTCACAGCTCAGACAAATAACTATTAAACTACATTTCTGCCTATATATTATCTCCCCAGAATCCTTTAAAATAAAGTTTGCTGCAACTCCGCATTTAGCACATACCAAAGACCAGATGGAGAGGGTAAAAAAAGGATAGGACAGAGCTTGTCAAGAGGAAAGGGGTTAACGAGAGGGAGAAATCAACATTTCTTTGTTCTCAATATATTGATTTATTCATATAAAGTAAATTGGAGAGCGAAGTTAGAGTAATTTCTAAAACTGGTAGAAAGTTGATCAGTCTTGAGCAGGCAAAAAATGTCGCTAAAGAGCAGTCTGAGGAAGCTTTCCCCGAAACTTCATCTATAAGAGCTAATTGGGGGAAAAAAAATGAACATCTGGGTGGTTTAGTGGAAACCACAACAGACCTTTTACTGCAGGAAGTGCCTAAGAAATATTAATAACCAATTGCTCCCTCCACTGCACCGTGTGCAATTAAAGCCCCAGTTGTGCACCATTATAAGGCCAGCGTGAAAGGGGGGCAGGAAGGGACTCATCAAAAGCCCCCGGAACCTTGGAACAGTTGAAGTGACACTCCCTGCGATGATAAATGATGTCCGTCTCGCAGCAGTGGCGGCAGGCACAAGGCTCCAACACCAGTGAGCTAGCGAACTCAGAAAGCTCTCCTGAAAGAGTTGGAAATGTCAATGCTCCCATTTCCTCCTAATGGAAAGAAGATTCTTTCTATATGCCAGCGGCAGGGTTCCTGACAGCAGGACCGAGGAGAACCCAAAATATTTATTTTCGTAGGTTGGTGTTGGTGTGTTTTGTTGTTGTTGTTGTTGTTTATTTGCCCGTAATAGCCACGAGTCAAATTACTGAAGATCATGGTTAGAATTTGGCCTAAGCGTGAACAGTGTTTCTCGTGAAATACATAGCCAGCATTTCAAGGGTAAAGGAATGATAAATGAGAGGAAAGGGGAGAGAGAGAGAGGAAATAAAAATCTTCCTTTATTCATGATGGGAAATAGGGACTTTTGGTTTTTTGTTATGTTCTGAGTAACGGTATAATCATTTCCAGATAATAAAAGTTACTTATTGGGAACTTATGATCTATATGGCATAAATCTAAATGCTTTGTGTGTATGCTGTTTATATTCTCAACAACCCAAAGGTAGAGTTCCTCCCTTCACAGATAAGGAAAGTGAGGCAAGGAGAGTCCGTTGGGTAACCGCTCACCAAAAAAAAAAGAAAGAAAGAAAGAAAATGAAATGGAGAAGATTTCTACTCAGAACTCTGTAGCTACCATAATACACCTCTGTTGTTGTTTGTTTCTTCTCCAGACTTCGCAAATCTGGAAACAGGTCTCTGATCTAGGTGGAATCCCCGCACCCAGACATAATTGTGACATGGCGGTGGTTTCCGGCTCTCCCCTCGACACACTCATCTGTTAGGACTACATTACTGAAGACACACAGAACTCCACTGGGCTGAAAAGATTCAAATCAAAACCTTGAATTAACACCAGGAAAGGAATGTTGTAAAGACACGGATAGGGAGACATGGAAGAGCCTGCATTTATGAAATACAATCTCTTAGGAGAAATGTTCACGATCAAGGAAGGTATGTGTGTTTATTAGGATCTATGTGTATATGTGTACGTACATTGAATAATGGATGTATATATAAGAGGAGGCATTGAAATAACAACATCTTCAATGGAGAAAAAGTATCTCTTATAGGAATTGAAGTTTTCATGTATGTCTTTAAAAAAAGCCCTCTGGGGGTGAAGAACAGAAACAAAGTAGAAGCTATAACAGTAGGGCAGGGTCAGACCATGCTTTCATGGTAAAGACTGTAGACAACCATAGCTTCTGTACAAAGAGAAACTGCTGAAACCTTTTCCATGAAGCTCTCTTCTGCTCCCTGGGCTACACATAGGCTTTCTGCCCTTTCAACTTCAGTTGCACAAAATTTTCATCTTTCTTCCGACACCATCGCATTCTACTACCTTGTTTTATGGTTATTTGTGAACACATCCCTTTACACATTTTTCTTCACTTAGCACCTGTACAGCATGCTGCCTATAGCTCTTCAATAAATGTTATCTTACTGGATTAATGATCCATAGTTGAATGATCAAATATTCTTTTACTTCAAACTATCTGATGACTGACAAATCTGGGTTTTTTTCATAAACTGCCTTAGCACTCTAACTGCTTAATTCTGAACACTTAACTATTGCTGGAAGCAAATTATTTTTACCTCTTGTACTTGACCATAAAGCAAATTACAAAATTTAAGTATTTGGATTTTTACATCTGTCTTTTCAGTTAATTTTATCCTTTTGTAATCTTAAGATCATTTCCTCTTATCCTTTTCAAGGTAACTTTATTACTCACAATAAATTTCCCTTTGCATATATTACTCAGTTTATATTAAGATTTCCATCATATTATTTAACATCCCTTATCAAAACTGGTCCAGGAAGCATTATTTATTATAGCCAAACTACGAAAGCAGTGCAAGTGTCCATTAACAGATGAAAGGATAAAGATGTGGTATATATGCACCATAGAATATCATTCAGCCACAAAAAGAACAAAATCTTGTCATTTGCAAGAATATGGGTGGATCTAGAGACTGTGATGCTAAACAAAATAAGCCAGTCAGAGGAAGACAAATACCATATGATCTCATTCATGTGTGGAATTTAAGAAACCACCACCACCACCACAACAACAAAAAAAATAAAGGGAAAAAGAGGGACCAAGAAACAGACTGTTAACTATAGAGAACAAATGATGGTTGCCAGAGGGGAGGTAGTTGGGGGGGCGGAATGCATTAATAAAGTGAAGGGGATTAAGAGTACACGATGAGCACTGAGCAATATACGGAAATGCTGAGTCACTACATTGTACACTTGAAACTAATACAACACTGGATACTGACTACGCTGGCATTAAAATTTTTAAAAGACTGATTAAGGTGGGATTGGGAGGGAGACAAACCATAAGTGACTCTTAATCTCAGGAAACAAACTGAGGGTTGCTGGGGGGGAGGGGTTTTGGGAAGGGGGGTGGGGTTATGGACATTGGGGAGGGTATGTGCTTTGGTGAGTGCTGTGAAGTGTGTAAACCTGGCGATTCACAGACCTGTGAATTTAACCCCTGGGGATAAGAATATATGTTTATAAAAAATAAAAAATTATTTAAAAAAAATACTGATTAAGGAAAAGCTGGTTCCCATCCTAGGCATTTTCTATTTTGTTTTTCTGTCATTATATTCATTAAATCATCACTTGAATAATCTTTTTTTTTAAGTTTTTAGAACATTTTAATACTGTCACATTATTATCAACATTTTTCAGAATAAGGAGATGCTCAGTAAATCTTCACTGAGAAAAAAGCAAAGAAGGGAAAGAAGGAGGGAGGGATTTCACCATCTCTTCCACATCCACCTTCAGCTTCTATAACCTTAAAGTAAGTTTCACAATAACTCTTGCCCACACTTTTGAATTTTTAAAAATGTGTTCTCTAATTCATTGGATCCCAGTTTTCTTTTCTACATCCTAAGGTTTCTAACCATTAAAGAGAGTAAAAAGAGTAGGAAGCATGCTGGAGAAATAAGGAGAGTTGGTCAAGAATGAGAACATGGCCATGGCCCCTCACAAGAGATGCTCAACTTGGAGGAACCAACTACTCGACCATCTGATGGATCACCAGAGCGGCTACTGAAACAACGGGCATCGCAGGTGCATTCTGAATGCCACCTACCAAGCATAGCAGCAGTATCACTAAGATAACTTCTTGGTCTTCTTTAGATCCCTCTGCATCTATCAATATAACTCCATTAATTGTGGTAAGCTGAGAATTTATCACTCTCAAACCCCAATGTAGTCTGTCTTTCAACAAAATACATTTTAGAAAATGCATGAGCAGCCTTAGACTGGGATTACTAGAATTCACATACTTTAGCTATTTACAAAATATACCCCCATGAAAGGGAGAGTAAGGAGGAGTTGTGTTCAGACCTCTACTCTGATGTCCATCAAATAACAAGCATCTACTTGGTCCTATTTGCTTACGCTTTTGGGGAAGACATTTTTGCAGGAAGTCTCCTCAGCTTTAATACGATAATAAAAAAAACACAAATTGAAAACCATCAACTGGCCAAACCTTTTCTTTTTACAAAAAAAATCTTTTTTTTTCCTGTAAAAAAAAATTCAGGGGATTTTTAAAATAAATAGAAAACATCTGGGTCTGTATTTGTAACACAAATGTATAGGGTTATCTCTTGTGTTACTGTGTGTGTGTGTGTGCATGTGTGCATACACATGCACACACGTGTGTTCTGATGACAGAAAGGAATATATAAGAATGAAAATCCAGCCATACTGGCCACAAGGAAGATCTGCCATCTGAAGGGAGTCCACATATCCAGGCAAGGATTCCCAGGGAACATCAAGGTTCAACAGAGCCTAAGTCTAAGAGCATCCTGAGTGGAAAGAGTCTATTACTGTTCCTAATTCAACAAAGAACCATCATGTCCTCTGGCTGCAAAGCAAAGCATATAGTTTGCAGAGGAAGCTGTGCTTTATCGCTCTGTGTAATGGGCAGCCTGTGTTTTACTGTTAAGCCCAGTGCTTTTTCAAATGGATGCTTTTGAAATACTCCAGAATGTAAGTTCATAAAAAGAGAGCATACGTATAATAAGCATGCTGACTGAATAAATAAGAATACTCAATGCCCCAATGCCCATGCCTATAATACTACACGAGGCAAGTGGTACGAAATACTGGTGCTGTTTTCTGAAATGCTTAAAATAAATAGAAAACATCTGGGTCTGTATTTGTAACACAAATGTATAGGGTTATCTCTTGTGTTACTGTGTGTGTGTGTGTACATGTGTGCATACACATGCACACACGTGTGTTCTGATGACAGAAAGGAATATTTCTTCCTGAAGTATCAAAGAGGGACCATAGTGGACAAACACTGCAAGGCACCTCATCTATGTGATCCTCCTCCCAATCTTAGGAGAAGCTAGAGTGAGGAAAGGCTTTGACCACCTGGCCATTTGTGAGCTAGGGCTGCCTCCAGCAGAAGTCAGGCACAGAGTTAAGGGAGATGATGGCAACATTATTCCATAACACCTTCCAAGTGTTATTACAAAATGACAATATTGTTTTTAGCCCATTTCCCTTAACCAGATTGACAGAATTACAGGTTGACATTATTGTGAAATTTTATGATGTATCATGTTAACTGTGCCAGTTTGATTAGCCTTGATTGACAGCCTGTACCTGAACAGAAAGTGAAATACCTCAAAAATATAAAACCAGCAAATCTTGCATGACTTTCACAATAAACACAATCTCTAGCTAATTTAATTTTTAACTAACTAGGAATTTCCTCCTAACCTCATTCTATTAAAATTTCATTTCTTTCATCCTCATCTTGAGGCTGCGGCTCGAGGAAAATAAATCCAGGCAGCAGTTATAAAATCACCGTTGGCTTTCAGAGACTTTAAACGCATTAGGAACAGGCTGCTTGCCTACTGCGGCCCTGCCCTGCATTAGCATCAGAGGAAACAGATGCACCTCAGACCTGGCACCCCCACACAAAGCCCAGGCTGAGACTGAAGGCCTTTAAAAACACAATATAGGAAGCCAGGAGCAAGCACCCATCCTCGGCATCATCATACCTCCTCAATGCTTCTCTCTTACAACGTCCTCATCTGTTACCCACACAGAAGCTGCTAGACTCTGAAACACCGGACTTGAAGCCAGACTGCCTAGTGAATTAAGCAGAGGGGCTGGACTTTCCCCTCCGGCTCTGAAGGGTGAATCGGACCTACAATTCAATTGAGAATAAGACTGGTTATTTCCATTTACCTTGCAGATTAAAATCATTCACACTGCAGGATCTGGACATACTAAGAGGTGCAATTAGCCACCACTACCAGATTCCACTGGCCACAGGACTTGCAAACACTCCCGTACAAAAGTGCACCAGAGCCAAACAGTCCCCAGGACTCAAGAATCTGTTTTACTTCATTCTTTGTATCTCTTTGGAAATCTGCAACAATTATCCTGCCAGTTTAAAATTACTGCATCACACAGGGATTATTCAGATGCTTCTCCATTCTGTTCTCTGTTGCACAGAGTAGAGACATGAGGATTCTACAGAATGAGTCCCTGAGCTCTGTGGCAAATCAGATTCAGAGCACAAAGCGTCCACTTAAAAGCAAGCCACCTTTAAAAAATCCAATTTTTTTCAATCTCTTTTTCTTTTTAACGTGGACGGTCCATCAAGGAGGTTTTGGTTATTATTCTTATTTCCTGGGCAAACAACCAGTTGATTATCCGATTGGCAGGAAGGAAATGTGACAGCCGAGATGCACCGGGGCATAGGTTGGTAACACACCCACACAGCCTGTTAGCATGAAGCCTATGTGTCCGTTTACTCATACATACATTTGAACTTAATAAATCTGTTATTAATCCCATCAAGTGTACATTGACACAGAAGAAAAACATGCTTAACTGCCACTTTCTTGAAGATTCTGTGTGCTTCTGGCTAGTCACTCCCTAGCTTTGCTCTCTCCTAGGGGTCCCAACCGCTTCTTCCGATTGTTCTCATCTACAATCTGTTCCACACCCAGACAAGTAAAATATAACTCTGAGATAGAAAGCACGTTGTATTTCCAGGATCTATTTTCTAGAGTTTTGGTTTACCGTGATACTCTGAACTGTGAATATTACCTAGACCCTCAGGCTAACAGTGGACAGTCTCAGCAAGTAGCATGAACACAGACAATTTTAAAAGCTCTGATAGATACGCTGAAGGTTTTTAGAATGTAAAACTACACGTGTATTGAGTCTGTCCTTTTCCTGATGGGATTGGTCATGAAACACGCAGCTCCCAGAAAGCGGTGGGAAAGAGTTCAAACTCCATCTCCCTTAAGAGGGTGTCCAGTAGTACAAAAGACTCCATCCACTGGGAAATTCAAGGATGTGTTGGGAAGAAGGGTTAGGCAGGAGTTCCTGGGTTGGAGGGGGGTGCATTTTGATGGAAAATACCACCAGGTATTTTACCAGGCAAGAAGGACCATGCCAGTGTCAGGCAACAGTGCACAGTGACAGGGGGTTGGCAAGGGCAGGTTATCAAAGTCATCAAGCTGGGTGTCATGAAAGCCAGGGTGTCATCCCCATAGATTTCCAGGGCTGGAGCAGCACCAACTTTTATATATATGAGTGAGATAAAGATCAATATTTACAAAGAGATACAGAGATAGATGTCTGTCCATAGCTATATGGAATGCATGTGCGTGCACACACACACACACATACATATATACACTCACACACACAAAAGCAACATTGTGGTAAAAAACAGAGGTTCTGGAGTAAGAGAATCTGCATTCAATCCTGGCTCCAAAACTTACTAGGCATATACTTTGTGCAAATAATTTAACTGCTTTAGCACCCCAGTTTCTCATCTGCAAAATAGTAATGATGGAAGAGATTATAAGGATTTACGTGTAATGATCTTTGTGACGATCTACCATATAAATTGGCACAATCCCAATATTAAAAAAATGGCTATGTATCATTATCTCTCCCCTTCCGTAACTGGGAGACATAGTTATGTCTATGAATGGTATCCTAATTTCATGAAACTCTTCTTTGATTTCACCTATTCACTCAATAAGCACTAGCTGACCACCTGCCATATGCCAGGGGCTATTGATTTCATCACTGAACATTCCCCAGGTTGGTTCATTCTGGACTCAGGTTCTATAAGGACTCGAAATGTACAAAATGTCATTTTGAAATTGTATTGTCACATTAATAATTTCCGTATAACTACCTCTGAACAATCTGACCCTACCTGGGCAACGTATATAACCTGGATAAGAAGATGCCAGATGGCTTGTGTAGACGCTTAGAGTATACTTCCATGGGGAAAGATAGACACTCAAGGAAGGCGTTCCTGAGTCACCAAGCATTTAGTGCACAGAGGAGGTATGTATAAGGCCCAAATGTACATGGCCCAAAACAGATGAGAAGGCACTGTAGGGCACTACTACAGAGCTCGGACTCTGGAATGGTCATTGAGGGCTGCGGCACCCACACCAGGCAGGTCTGGCTTCCCCACATGCACCTGTGCTGAGCTGTGCAGGTAGCTAACCTCTCCCCTCTGGTTTCCTGTTCTCAGTTAACCCACATCAAAGGGGTCTACAAGGAGCAAGTGGGAAATGATTGTAAAGTCACCCGCACATAACATGTGATCAGTGAACACCAGCTACTGTTACTAAGGGATATGTTTAGTCCCTTCCCAAAATTTGATTTCCTCTGAAAGGAGAAAGAAAACAAAACTCTGCCTACACGAAATTACTGGAAAACACAAGAAAACAATACATTGAAAAGTAAAAATCATAGAACAAAATACGCAGTTTGGTGGAAGATTCATGCACTCGGTTCAAGAAGCCCTGAGTTCCAGCGTGATGTGCCCCCGACTAGTTCTTCAGCCGTACATTCGTCTTAAATCTCCCTTACCTTCCATTTTCTCATCTAGAAAGGAAACCCCTTTTAACTCTACATTCGAATTACGTCTCCAAACTCAAAGAGAGCCAGAGGAAGGGTATACTGGTGAGTCTGGGCTTGAAGCATGGAGTAGGGCGGCCTTGGACTTACACCAAGCAGCAAGAGAGACACTCAGGTAGAGGTCAGAGGGCGAATACCTTCAGAGACTATGGAGTAAGTAAACATGGAGAGAATGGATAAGAGGTTAACTCCGATAGAACAGGGTAAGCTAATGTAGCAGGAAAGGCATAGGTCACTGGGAAGGCAACGGGGCAGACAAAAACCAGGTGGTCTGCCCATCCCTGTGCACCCTGTCAGTCTCTCTTTCTGCTCACTTGCTCCCACCCCACCCTTCCTACAGATGGCATGCCTCACCTCTTCTCACTGTGGGATTCGTAATCACAAAAAAGTCTGTCGACTAATCCCTGGAAATTCCAGAGCGGTTTACAGCTGCTCTAAATTGCTCCATTAAAAAATTCTTAGAGTAATCTACATTGTAAAACTTCATGTTTAACGACAAAATGAGCTTGCAGCAAGATGCCCATACAATGAAAAGCAAAGAAAGCTTCACAGCATGTCCATGAGATAGTTATTCCAAAACCATTTTTCACATACCTGCCCCCCCACCAGTAACTCCAAAACTGCAAAGTTCATTTCTTTTAACCTATATTCATATACCAGCTATTTTTAAAATTACAAATTACATTTCCAGGCTTTTGTTATCTAAAGATAAATATCCTATCTGCAAATTAGATTTTTTTTCCCCATAGCATCGCTAACCATGTATCTTCCAGATGACTCCAGGGATAACCACCATTCTCAGCACAGGAAGTAGCCCAACTCCCATTTAGGAGCTGATTTTAAAGAAATCATGGCTGCTATTTCACTATGGAGAAATATCCTATTTCTACTGTATCAAAGGGATACTCCTTTGTTTCTTTTTCTATCTTCTTCACAGTGGGAAAAGTGGCAATTTCAGAAACGTAATTCTCTGAGCAAGTCAATCCTCGGCCTACAGTGGAAAAGGTTCTAAGAAAGCAGTACACTTAAAAACCACCTAATAGAAAAGTAAGAACAAGGCCAAATTTTGATGATGAAGTGCCAAGAAAGGCCTTCACCTCTTCGCTATTTCCAGCCACAAGAGCATGAGACCACGATAGGGAGGATGAGGCACATTAGGTCATTCATACCAAGTTTCTATGGCCCCAAAAGGAGACAACTCCCTCAGCTGAATAAGCACAAGCATTTGCTAACTGAGGATTCCTTTAGTAGCATCGGGGGGCACCGACACAGTGCTGACATCATACCCCCCTTATCAACATGTGCATGTCTGTCTCACAGAGTTTTGAAAAGCAACTATTTTATTTCCATATTCGCCAAACCTAGCAGATGGTTGGTAACAGGAATGAGTAAAAGCATTGGCCACACAAAGGTTTCTAACTTTCCAGGTGGTGTTTCATTAAAACAAAGAAATCCTACCAAGTATGAGATATAAATACTGATCCTGAGAAAGCCCCAGAGTTAGGAGGCTGGAGGTGTCCATCCATTTAACTGGCTGCCTGATCTTGGAGCTCAACTGACTGTTTCGGGAGAGAGTAATAGTCCCTGCTTTCAAGTGTGTACCAGCCTGGGGAATGGAGACACACGAATGAGGACATCCCATAAAACGGTACAGTAAGTTCTATGACAGACCCAAAGACAGGATGGGAGGAGACAGAATACAGAGCCCCACAGGAGCTTGTCAGAGAGAACACCTAATTCAGTCTTGACTAATATGGAATGGTGGAAAGGATGGTATGCCTCAAGATTTAAATTCTACTCTTGGCAGGCTTAGGCTTTGAGACAGGAGTGGCAGCCCTTGGAGACGTGGAGCAACAGAGGTAAGAGGTACCATCAGCACAACCCTCAGAAGACAGGAGCAAAAGAGGCTGGCACAGCAAAGGGAAAGTGTGTGAGGTGAGGGTATACAGGGCTATGGGAAAGGTGGCTCTTCAGGGCAAGGTGGAATCTTGATCATGGAAATCCTATCAAAGATGAACAAGACTTCCCTCACTTCCCTCTCACCTCTACTATCACATAAGATTTTATGCAACATTTACTTACAATGCCTTGAAGATTCCTACCATAAAAATGATTCTGTTCTTAAAGAACAACGGCAGATGCTCAATATTAACTCGAAGAAGGTAGAATGGATACTGAAGACTTGATATTATGCTTTGTCTGATGCCAGAGTTATCCTAATCACTGTCTAACATCTTTAAAATTATCTCAAATCTGACTTGGAGGATGGGAGAACAGTCTCCCAGCATAGAAGAGGAACAAAGAAGGAGAAAGAGATGTATTTAAGAACTTTCCGGGGCGCCTGGGTGGCTCAGTGGGTTAAAGCCTCTGCTTTCGGCTCAGGTCATGATCCCAGGACCCTGGGATCAGGTCTCGAATCGGGTTCTCTGCTCAGCAGGGAGCGTGCTTCTCTGTCTCTCTCTGCCTGCCTCTCTGCCTACTTGTGATCTCCGTCTGTCAAATAAATAAATAAAATCTTAAAAAAAAAAAAAAAAAAAAGAACTTTCCACTAGCGGCACCTGGGTGGCTCAGTGGGTTAAAGCAGTTAAGCTTTTGTCTTTGGCTCAGGTCATGATCCCAGGATCCTGGGAGCAAGCTTGGAGTTGGGCTCTCTGCTCAGTGGGGAGCCTGCTTCTCCCTCTGCCTCTCTCCTCCAGCTTTCTCTCTCATTCTCTATCAGATAAATAAGAAAGAAAGAAAGAAAGAAAGAAAGAAAGAAAGAAAGAAAGAAAGAAAGAACGAACTTTCCACTAGATCATGTTTGAGACGGAACAAAGGGTAACAGCATTCCTATTTCTTTCTCAGTTTATTGTTGGCTGTATTTGCTGTTCCGGGCATAGGTAATTTCATTTGGATGATCCAGATGAACAGGAGTAAGAAAATATTTGACTCAGTAGCTAAGGGGCAGGCCATAGAGTATCCAGTTTATCTTAAATGCACAATAAATTATTCCTTAAATCTTAAACCAAGAAATGGTCACTAACATTCCCATTTGATTAGAAACTACAAAGATCATCTCCCATGCATGTGTAAGAAGGTTTGGAATCACTAAGGGAGCCATCTGACTATGGCCATCTGACTATGGCAGCCCCAAGTACCACCTGTTGGTTTTGTATTCCCCATGCCATTTGAGCTCAACTTCTGATTATCAGATTCTTACATTGCTCTGAGTGCCAAATGGGTATTTTATTTAAAGTATGTTTTTATTCTCCATATGACTATGCTAGGAATAGAAATGAGTACTCCATAAGCCCTTTAATTAATCTTAGAGAAGAAATGTGCATGAACGCCAATTAGGAAGCCATAGATTCGCCATCTCTTTGGACCTTTGAAAAGTGTCCACTAGAAGAGTGGTTATGGCATGGACTCAAAAATTGACCTGACCCTTGTTAGCTACATGCCTGTGGGCAAGTTACTTCACCCCTCTAAGCCTTGGCTTCCTCATCTGTAAAATGAGAGAGCTCATACCAACTACAGAGGAATGCTGAGAAGATTAAGTATGTTTATCATTTATAAATGATATACTGACATGATATGTGTGGGTGGGTGACAGGTACATGGGAAGTGTTCATAAACATTACATACTATTCGATGTGAATTTGCTGTGTCCCTTAAAAATTAATTTTTTGTCATAGTACTTGAGAAAAATCATTCTAAGGTAATATAAAAGTAATCTTCTGCCAGTAATTTTTGTCCTAATAATAACCACTGTATACAATATAGGTGATCAGCTACTATAAATCATGGGACTAGAAGCTATTCATTTCTACTAGTATCATAATTATATTTTATCAGTATCTACAGTTTCCTATAGATATTTCTCATGTATCCTACTGGCATGCACTTTCCACCTCTGCACAATCTAATTCTGGCATTGCCTCTACATTCCAATTATTTGTAATCCTGAAAGTCACAGAAATTATATAGAATTAAATCTTTTAAAAAAATTGGATACTATCTCTATGAATAAATACTGCCTTTTAAGTCATTGAAACCATGACTCAAAAAATTAACTGAACAGTAAGGCATACATGAGCTATCCTGGAAACCATATTAGTACCTGCATATTTAACACTGTACCTTTTTTCCTCCTAGTATTTGTTGGATACACTTTGGGATGGGGGAAACATGTATAAGAAGTGCTTTTTTGAATACCATATTTTATTTAAAAAGATTAAAGACATCTATAAAGATGGGAACAATTTAGGGAGATAAAGTAAATGAACAAAAAAATAGAACTCTGAAGAAAGGAGAAAAGGGAGGAAAATTAAGAAGGTGGTAAGAGAGGCCTAAAATAGCCATGAAGTGCTCTAAACTTGAAAGGAGGCCACAACCCTGATCTTCACATTGTTTTCAAGATCTGTAACATAGGGATCCACCAGTGTCTCAAGAGAACACTGAGTACCCGAAAGAGACCTTTCCCATGGGTTCTGAGAGAAAGGAAATCTGATCTATTATGATCACAACTTTCTTGTTCAGCACAATGAATAGTGTTTGCTTTTTTTCTAACTATTTTGTATGATGTCCCTTAAGACTCCACCCAATGGGGCGCCTGGGTGGCTCAGTGGGTTAAGCCGCTGCCTTCGGCTCAGGTCATGATCTCAGGGTCCTGGGATCGAGTCCCGCATCGGGCTCTCTGCTCAGCAGGGAGCCTGCTTCCTCCCCTCTCTCTGCCTGCCTGTCTGCCTACTTGTGATCTCTCTCTGTCAAATAAATAAATAAAATCTTAAAAAAAAAAAAAAGACTCCACCCAATGCTCCACACAATTCAACCCAAGAAACTGTCTAGTGGATCAAAATGATACAGTCCATTATGACGTTTTCTGATAGATGGTAGAGAGTCACCCCTATCATTCTGAAGGCAAGAAAATGTGGTCAGATGATTCCTATACTTCTTTGAGAATTCTTGAAATGTTGGGTGTGTGGTGTGTGTGAGTTCATGTACATGCCCACTTCACCTTCTAGAATGTAAATGGACAGTGGTAGACACCACTTCAATAAGTTTGACTGACTTCAATAAGACTGAAAAGAAAAGAGTAAACCAAGTTCTCCAAGACTTAGTAATGCCTGCACCATAGTATTTCTACTTTTATTTATGGATCCATAGAAAAGGACAATACTCAACCAAATAACCCTATCTGGTGTTAACAATTCACTATGATGAATGAACAGCAGAACAATAATCTTGAGCCCTGAGTGACCCAACTCTGTGATCATGAGCTGGCATTTATTTCTCCGGCTCTCTCTTTAATCACATATAAAGTGAGAATTTGAACCAGTCATAACATTCAGCAATTATGGACCAAGCCTTTGTTTGACACATGGAATCAGTAATATGTATCGATGTTCCTTCTCTGCATAATGAGCCCTACTCAGAAGAGAATGTGGGACAGAGCCACACGTGGACAGCTGATGAGTGATTTACAAGGTCCTAAGTCCCCCCTACTCTAATGATGCTCAAGCAAGGAATGAACAGTAATTGTAAGTCAAGGGTATGGGGTTAGACTTTTGTATTCTTTGATTCAAAGTATCCCCCATTAAAATGGATTTTAAAATATTTAGGAAGGGATCCTAATGATGAGATAGTACAAATCAGCCTTGTCTGAAAACAGGATGATATACTACCCATTCAGCTGGCCTAAAAAAATAGTCATGAATCTATGTTTCCCCTCCCCCAGCCTCAGTCTCACCAGCCTATTCCCTTTCCAGTCCCGCTCCAGGCTAGCAGTCGGGCAGACTAGTTAAAAGACAATTAGTCCAATTTCACATTCTCTAGCAGCCGAAAAATTTCATGTTATTTCAGTCACAGTGGATGGATGCCAAGTTCACTGGAAGCAGCCCTGCTGATTTATCCAGTCCATTTTAATACTTTAGAAATACTGTTAAAACATGGCTGTCCTAATTACACAGGGATCAACGCACAGTGTCCCTCTCACCCAGGATTCTCCCAGAAGGGCTGCAATCAGCTGCATTCCCCTTAATTTCACCATGCAATTCCAACTAATTTCATCCTAGTACAGTGCTGTCAGACAACTCCCATGCCTCTGCGGTTTTAATCGATTAGCTCAATGTCTCTATAATGCATCACCAGCTGCCAGGCACAGAACTGGACGCTTTGCAAGCATTTCAGCTAAAAGACAGTTTAATTACTACACCAGCCTCTCAAAGGCATAGGCACAAAGCCTTGGAAGCAAATTATTAAAATATTTGGTGTCAACAAGCCACTTTATAACTGAGCAAACAATGACAATCCAAAAGATGGAAATAAGGAGAAAGTCAGTTTTTAAACTGTGAGTAAGCTTTTTATGGACTCTAATATATTCAAGCAAATGGAGTGGCTTCAGCCTCACTGTTTCCTGGCACTGTGTTTCCTGGTCATTCTTGGGTGGAATATAGGAATATAGGAACATTTGGGACACTGACAGGCTTGGAACACTCTCCTTCAATGGAAAAGAAAATACAGAGGTACCTAGATTTGGCCCAGAAGTAGAATAAATGAGTCACAAGTCTGATTACCCTATACTCACAAACGATGGATTAAAACAATTAGCTCTGGTCACAGACATGCTTTTACTGTCAAGTTTATAAGTAAAATTAAAGTACCTGTGTGCCAAGCATATTAGATAAATATAAATCATAGTAAAGCCAGAGAACTTTCAAAAGATACTGAACTTAACCAGTTTAGTAGGACATGTCTTTCAATCATCCTGGGTATTTTTTTCAACCACTCCGCATATCAAAGAAACCAGGAAAACTGTGACCCGAAAAAATGTTCTTAGGCATGAATTAACAGTTTATATACAACTGGGCCAATATAAACAAACAAAATACAAGAATTTATTTTTTTAATTTTTTTTAAGATTTTATTTATTTATTTGACAGACGGAGATCACAAGTAGGCAGAGAAGCAGGCAGAGAGAGAGAGAAGGAAGCTGGCTCCCTGCTAAGCAGAGAGCCCGATGTGGGGCTCAATGTGGGGCTCTATCCCAGGACTCTGGGATCATGACCTGAGGTGAGGGCAGAGGCTTTAACCCACTCAGCCACCCATGTGCCCCCAAGAATTTATTTTTAAAAACTTATTTCTAAAGAATTTATCACAAGATTCTAAACATGAGTGTCAACAGATTTCCTAAGGCCAGCAGGAAATTCAGGAAACCTACCATCTCCAGGTCCCATGACAGGGTGTCAATGGCTGATCTTTGCCTTGTTTGATATCTTTCCTTAAAGGGAGTTTGTATGTAAGTCTAAAATCATAAAGGACCTCACTGACTACAGAACAAATGTTCCCCAAACACCTACAGACAACAAATGTATCCAGCCTCATTATCAAAAGGAGAGCCGAGACGTCAAATGAATGCTTATCTCCTTAATCAGAAGCACACATACAGTTAAAGATAGAAGTCAATACCTTGTTTCAAAGAGAATTTGGAATGAAAAAAAAATGTGTATATATTTATGCTATATATCTATGTATAAATATTCCATATATATGTATATATACATGTATATATAGAATAATGGTTTTATATTAAATTTAGGTACGTATTTTTGCTTCTTATAAATTCATGTTCATTGAAATTGTTAAGTAGGGGGCACACTCCAGATACATTACGATAGGCAGGGTATACCAGCCCAAATTCACTGAGGGGCTATCCCCCACATGCAGGAAGGAACTAGCTATGTTACTAAGACTTATCTTTGATAGTTTCATTTAAATCATTAACTACCTTCATTTTGTATTTAATGAAAATGTGCCAGTTGGCCCCTTACTTTTCCTTTCTGTACAGCATAATGTTGACCTAGTAGTAACACTATGTGTAGTCCTTAATGCTTTTAAAATGCTTCCAATTCCAATGCTTCAAATCATATAATCCACACAGCAAGCGTCTGAGTGGAATCAATGTTATTATTTCCATTTTATAGATAAGGAAACAGAGACTCCGAGAACTTCAGTGACTTTTCCAGAATTGGAGTGGCAAAATTACGACCCAAACCCAGTTCCTTCAGAGGCTCATCATATGTTCTTTCCACTATTTTGCATGATTATTAAAAAAAAAAAAATCTTAGGACTAATTGGGACAAACCTCTCTTTTATGTTAGACTGTGCTTAAGTTTTAAATATTCCATACCCAATCTTGCTACTGTTTTCATACACGTATTTTTCCAAAGATTATTTTTTTCCCATTTTCTTATTAGTTGGGCGACCGTACAATTTATCACCCGAAGTGAAACACTTTTGAAAATAAAGGCGGTTTGTTGATAATTACATTGGAATAAATAGTTGAAAACAGGTAATGATCCCAGGCAAATGGGACAGATGGCTGTGATACCTGTGGTTGGTAACATACCACCTGTGGTTGGTAACAAAGCTTCTCTCTCAGGACCTTCCTGTATGCTGAGACTCCAAGCTTCTGCTCAAGAACTCCAAGGTAATATAGGCTGCATGCTTTCAACATAGGGTTTGCCTACATACCATGTTAGGATGCAAGGCCTTTGAATTTGTTCTCAATGAAGCCTACCAATGGGTGCTACTCGTTGACGATCTATCTGTAGACATTTCAATTTGGGTCCCTGACTAATTATTGCATCACTATTTTTCCAGGCCAAAGCAGTTAAATATTGGCAGTGTCACGTGGTTCAACCTGCACACCTTGAGCATCTCTACTATTTCACTCCCAGAATGCTTTGCTTTCTGAGGTTACATCATACAAAATGCCAACTGCATCCTTTTCTCTACTCTTCCTTTCACCCACTGTTTTCTTGATTGCCTACCTGCTCAGAATCATTCTAAAAAGCCCTTTACCACTAGGGTCCTCTAACTACAGTGCACACATGAATAATCCAAAGATCTTGTTAAACAAATATCTCATTCAAGAGTTCTGGGATGGGGCTGGAGATATCCTGCATTTCTAAAGGGTTTCCAGGGGACAGGAATGTCAGTACCCAGTTGGAGCAGCAAGGCTCTAGAATGCATTGTTCTGGCAGACATTACATTTTACTACCAGCCTCATCAGTCACTAGCTGATGACTCTGGGCAAGTTAATCAAGCCCCCTGAACCTCAGTCTTCACATACATAACATGATACCTATCTCATAGGCTTGTTTTGAATATTAGATGAGATGATGCGCTCAAAATGATTAGCACAAGGCCTGGAACATTATTAAATGAACAAAATGAAGTAGTCCATTAGCTTTGTGTTTAATAAGCAAAACAAAGAGGACCACTGCTCTTAAGAAGTAGCTTATACATGAATTCCTGAAGTATGATATTGGGGCCCACAGTATCAGATATCCTAGGAACTTTTAGAAATGCAGATACTTGGTCCAAACCCAGACCTAATGAAAGAGCACCCCTGAGTGCAAGACCCAGGAATCTTTGTTTAATAAACTCTCCACTTGGTTTTGATGAATGGGTTAGTTTCAGAAGCACTTAGGTTTTTGCTTAGGAATAAGTTTTGTAACATAGAAATATTTGCAGCGAAGTTATTTCACAGAGTTGACTTCATTTAACTATGATGTGTGTGATTCTTTTCATATCTATTACTATCCTGTTCTTCCTGATGAAATCTTCACATGCTTCCTGCTCATTTAAATTACATACACACTTGCATTAAAATTTTATGATGAGCTTCTTTATATTTTTTAAGGTAAAAGCATTGACTTTGAAATGTGGAGTGATATATTTGAATTGAAAATTACTGAATTTAAGATGCTTTAATTTGAAATCTGCTTACTCTCCTTCCTTTGTTGTTCAAGCTTTTGTGATATACCCGATCTTTTAGGTAATTAGAGAATGAGTTCCCATGTATTTACACCAGATTATGTAATTAAGTTAACCTCAGAGAATTGTTAGAGTAGTGGTTTTCATATATTTGACATAATTTTCATAGTTTTTTGTAACTTTCACATCATTCTTCTTTCCTTTTCTTCTCCTATTGTCCCCTCCTTCCCCCATATCCTTGAGGTACTTTTTTTTCACTTGGCTTCTAGGACTCTATAATGTCCTAATTTACCTACCAAGTCACTGTCTGGTCCTTCTCAAAGTCATGGGCTAGATCCTCATCAAGTTTGATCTATAAACATTGAAAGTCCTAAGGGCTCCACCCCCCAGCCGTCTGGCTATGAATAGCAACTATATACTGATAACTCTGAAAATGTGTATCCCAGCCCCTACCTCCTACCTACTTACAGACTCACATGCAACTGCCTTGACTGACAGCTCTTTAATGTTAACTTATAAAAAACTGAACTCCGAATTCTCCCCCTTCCAAGACTATTATCTATAGCTTAGGCAAAAGCTTTGAAGCAGCCTTGACTCCTTTCTTTCTCTCAAATCCACATCCAATCTATCCCCACATCATGTTGGACTTAACCTTCAACACACATTCTGATTACTTCTCACCTCCTCTCTGATACCTTTGAGAAGGTACCCTCTTCCCTCATGTTGATCTCTAGAGCAAATAGTCTCTTGAACTAGTCTCTCTGCTTCCACTTTGGCCTCACTTAGTGTACTTGCAACCTAGCAACTAGAGTGATTCCTTTTATAATTCAGATCATGTCTATCACCATCTGAAACACTTTGATGGCTTCCTCCTTTCTTAGATAAAATGCATAGCCTATCTCTAGCTCTGGGTATAGCCCCAACCTCATCTCTTACCACTCACTCCTTTTTCTTTTGGCCTCCAGCACTACCAACCTCCCTGCCTCTCCTAGATTCCATCCATTCCACTCCCATGAGGGCTCCACATGCTGGTCCTCCTTTCTCTAACCAGGAATCTGTATAACTTGCTTCCTCACTTCACAGGCTCTTACTTAAGTATTAGCTATCAGAGATACATTAAACCCTTGGAATACCATCTAATATGCACCCACTATTACACCTGATTACTTCACCTTACCTTTTATTTGGGTAGCACCCATTATCGAGCTATCCATTCACTGATCTTCTCCGACAAAAAGTAAATTCCATGAAAGCAGGTATTTGTTATGTTCATTTCCCTATTCCAAGTATCTGGTGCGTAGTAGGCATTCAGTAAATACTTGGCAATTTCAACAACAACAACAACAACAACAAAAATGGAGCTCAGATATGGTGAATTGCATATGGTAGCCAGCTAACCAGGGCCAGAGCTGTGCCTAGAAACAAGATTTTCAGCTTTCCAACATCCATGCCTCTCCCATTTGACCACAATGCCTCCCTACTTGATTATATCTCTTGAGAATCAAGTAATTCTTTACAATGGCAGCCAAGGTCTTTTTTAAATGGCTGGCATTTCTCTGTTTCTGGATTTTTTTTTCTATTTAAAAAAAAAACAAACAAACACTTGGCACACTATCTAAATGTCATCCTATATTGCTCTCTGGCCCCCTTACACGGCTTGATTTTTCTTTGTAGCATTGATCATGGTATTACATGTGTATTTTCCTACTTTCTCCTCAACAAGAAATGTAAGCTTGATGGCTGGATGGCTTTGTTATCTTCACATCTATATTCCAAATACCTGGCACTTAGTGGGCTTTCCAGAAGCATGCCATGAGTGAATGAACAAACACAGACTTCTATTCCAACAACTAATCTTTCCGAAGGCCAGAATTCTACTTAGAAGAAACAAAACTTTCTGTGAGAAGAGTATTTATATATTTACAGACACTCTGCTATCATATTATCATTTATCGTAAGGCATGAGAAAATAATAATTTATGTTTATAATAATTTATAAGTGCTTTCTATATGCCAAGTACTTTATGTTCATTATCACTGATCCTCACAATAAACTTGTGAAATTAATTACCATTATGATACTCATTTTACAGATGAAGGAACTACATAAAGCCCATCTTTAGAGAAAAAAAAAGTTACTTACCTAGGGTCTCAGAGTTAGTAAATGATGAACTTGGGATTCACATTAGAGTCAATGTTGTCTGACTTGGAAATCCGTGAGCTTTTTAATAAACCATATCACTTCCTTTTTTTTATTAAGATTTTTATTTATTTGATAGACAGAGATCATAAGCAGGCAGAGAGGCAGGCAGAGAGAGAGAGAGGAGGAAGCAGGCTCCCTGCAGAGCAGAGAGCCCGATGTGGGGCTTGATCCCAGGACCCTGGGATCATGACCTGATCTGAAGGCAGAGGCTTTAACCCACTGAGCCACCCAGGCGCCCCTACCATACCACTTCCTTAAAATTAGAATAACATTCTTGGGAATAATTATTATTGCCCACAGCAGGGAGACCAGGGGACAGGAATACATGTTTGGTTTTGTAGTTACTTCTGTCATGGCTAAAGATCACTGGTTCGGGTAAAGTCTGTCAGATGTAGTATGTAAACCTTGCTGATAGCCTGGCAACTAGAGAAAAATTAATTCCCCCTAATCGTTGTGATAACTGCATTCACTCCCACCCTTGCTCCTGGGCTTCCCACCCGGGCATGTTTGTAACACTTCTTGCAAGTCATAAGAATAGTGCATTCACAGCTCTTTAACAAATTCCTTGGGGCAAATTAATCCTACTTTTGGTGTGCAAATGATGAACATCAATGAATCCTAGGTCTAGAGCTAATGCAATCATCAATATGGGCACCCTGCTCACCCCAGCCAGCACAGCCAGCCTCAGGATGGGAAGCCTGAAATGGGCAAGCATCTACACAGCCATCTGCGAGGGTGAAACCAGAATGTAGACATCTTGGTGTTTTCTTTCTTTCTTTCTTCTTTCTTTCTTTCTTTCTTTCTTTCTTTCTTTCTTTCTTTCTTTCTTTCTGCCTTCCTTTTTTTTTTTTTTTAAAGATTTTATTTATTTGTCAGAGAGAGAGTGTGCGCACAAACAGTGGAAGCGGCAGGCAGAGGGAGAAGCAGGCTTCCCGCTGAGCAAGAAGGCCAGTGCGGTACTGGATTCCAGGACTCCAGGATCATGACCTGAGCCGAAGGCAGATGCTTAAAAGCAGAGCCACCCAGGCATCGCACTTTGGTGTTTTGATAGGAAACGAAGCACTACAAAGACGAGAATAACTTCATTGTGTGCTTTGACACTGAAAAGTGAGAGAATATCTAAGTATCTAAAGATTCCCATGCAGTTTTGTGGCTTTGATTTCCTAAAAATTAGATTGGTGAAATTATATTTTGAAAGGATCTGGCCTTTACTGACAAGGGGCTCCTTGATCAAATAATCAAATTATACTCATTTGTTGTGACTACATACTAAGTTCCTTCATCAAAGGCCAGCAGGAAAAAATAAAGCAGAAAAGGAGGAAAACAACTGGGAATACTGTCACTCAAGTCAGACTGCTGATTGTAGACAGGCCCCTGAAAAAATGAATTCAACCTCAGCAGCTTCCCTTTCGGGTTAGACTTCACAAGGAAGCAAAATTATTTAATTCATTATCAACCTACCTTGATTTAGATCTATGCATGTGAAAATCTCTGTTACTAATTTTAATGGCACTATTCCCTCTCTACAGGATACTGTTGAATTGGTTTGGTGAAATAGTAGTGAATCACATCAAAGTGGTGGGCTACATTTTATAATATATCTAAATAACTATCCCATTTTCCCAGCATGTTGCTATGCATTTTAAGTATTAATATTATGACTCCGGTTTAGAAGAATGTAGCCTTTTTCTTTAAAATAAATTTTCTTGCTCTTTTAGTACTGTTAAAATTGGGCTGGATTTTAAGTGGCTAACGAGTAATAAAAGAGCAATATCTGCTGCAGGGAACCACAAAAAACATGCTGGCGGGCTCATAAAATATGTTCATGCAAGTCACTTGCAGATACATCATTCTGATACAGTAATGGTTTTTCCAAACTAAGTGGGCTCCCTTTTGTAGCTACACTTTATTATCTGGATTCTTATTTTCACTCTTACCCCTGGATCTTCAGAGAGAAGCATTTTTTCTCGCATGCGTATTTGTAAATAAAGAGAAGCAGCGAGGGTCAAGAGAAAAGCAGCAGACTTAGGATTCAGATCTGAGAACTCACACAGGCGCTGCCAGGGCTGGGCTCCTAGGACTTTAATTTGGGGCCATGTTTCCGGTTCTTCAACTGATGTAATGAAAAGGAGCCTTCAATTTTTCTTACAACAAAATTCAGCCCTTTAAAAAACAAACAAACAAACAAACAAAAAGCTGCCAGATTCCTGGCATGTGTATCTTAATGGGGAGGCACTGTGGTCCAAAGGAAGCTGCTCAGGCATTTGCAGCAGGAAACCTACTAGGAGACCGGGTCTCAACTCTAGGCTCAGCCCCTGGCTAACTGACAGAGTATGTGCAGTCCCCTCTCGCTCGATGGAGGCTCCATCATTGTACTATTTCATTGTACTATTTGGATGATTGTGAGTTTCATGGAGCTTGCATTTGGAACAGCAGAGGTAATGCCCTTTGCAAAATCTCTGAGAAAGGGGGCTAGTTATAAGGCAAATGAAGAGCGGCAGGTGTGAGCTGGGACAGGGTTTGTGGAAATGGAGGGGAGGAGATCATTAGCACTTGGGAACCAGCTAGACAGGGGATGTGAGGGAGAAGAGGACAGGAGGACGGCATCCAGTGCATGGGCGCTAGCTACCACAGGTACAGATGGTATAGGATGGGGAGAGGGTGGGCTCACGGACAAGTTCCCCTTGGTGTGTCCACAGAGATCCAGAGCCAGAGCTTGGAAAAACAGATCCAGAGAGACTTAGAGCTTAGATGAGAAATCACGGCAACCAAGGAAATTTTGGAGTCAGTGTTTCAGCCCAAGTTTTTTCTTTGGATGGTCATTCATTCAGCAACCGTTCAGTGAGCACCCATGGCCACACACTTACTCCAGTCCTGAGACAGAACAAAACATGGACCATCCCCTTGATGAATTCATGGCTTGTGACTATAGATGTATTTATTCAGAGAAAGAAACCTCAGCTGTCATTTTTATGAGTTTATTCTCCACACCAGCACTTGCAAATAACTTCCTTAAAAAGTCACTTAGCTCTACTGATTATTGTCCAAGATGGAGTAAGTATTATAACTTCTCATTTATAAATAAGAAAATAACGCCTCTGAACATTTCATTTTCTCCAAGTCTCAGAACTAGTAAGGAGAAGAGTTAGGATTTAAACCTATTGTTTTTTCTGATTATAAAGTTTTAACTCCTATACTGTGTAAAGTGAAGACAGAAGAAACATCAGGAAGAAGACTCCAAGACACACCAATTTCAAGGCAGTCAGCAGGGGAGGAACCCAGGACTGATGTGAAGGAGGAGGAGCAGGAGACTAAGAAGGAAAGGGAATTAAGCCAAAAACAACTGGAAGAGAAAGGTTGAGTATGTTTAGGGAAGGAAGAAGATGGGACAACCTGAAGGGTTAAATGCTCCCAAGGTGCCAAGCAGCACACCATTCCCAACACCCACCCGAGTCAGCTTCTGAAAATCAATAGCGTAGGGCAGCTGGGTGGCTCAGTCAGTTAAGTGCCTCCCTCCAGCTAAGGTCATGATCTCTGGGTCCTGGAATGGAGGCCTGCAGAAGGCCCCCTGCTCAGCAGGAAGTTGGCTTCTCCCCTTCCCTCTATATTTCTGCTGTTTTTTTTCTCTTTCAATGAGTTAAAAAAAAGAAAATCTTAAAAAAAAAAAGAAAAAGAAAAAGAAAACCAATCGCATGAACAGAGAGTCAGAGCTTAACACTGGAGGACCGATGGGAGTTGAGCAAGTGGCAACAGTGACTGAAGGAACATAAGAAGTAATTTAATTGCATAGAAATTGGTAAGTAGAAATATTGGCCCATGGTAACAGGAGGAATTAGAATCAAGATGATAGTTTAATTGGAAATAATCCTACTTTATAAAGTTGTAGAGTGATTTCAAATTTTTTTTTTTTTACAAAATTTTCAGTTATCACCATCTTTGAGAGGGCTTTTTTTTTTTTTTCTCCTTTCCCAAAGTAATTGCCTTGAATGAATACTGTTCACTTCTTACAATATCACATCTGCCAGAATTCTAGTGATGGTTTCTTAGAGGAAACAAAGTAAACACTTGTAAAAATTAAATGTAGTTCACTTTCATTTCTTAGTTGGTCCTTCTATAAGATACCTAAGATTATGACTCTGGGACAAAACCCGAGGCTCTAGCCAAAACAAGTCATTGAAACAAAGGTCTTAAATATCCTGGTGTCGTTATTATGGTGTTGTGATCAAGAAGCTGGTGTGCTCTGTGAAAAAAAAAAAAAAAAGCAAAGCTACTGAGTGTCAGAAAGAACGAGTAAATATTATTATATTACAAAATAATGTGCATGACTCAACTCATGATTTGCCTAAGATGTTAAGCAAAATAGGATTGGGGGGAAAAATGGTTTCTGGCAGGAGAAAATAGATCACAAGTGCTACACAAGGAGGCTGGCCCCAAGCCTGGAATCTGATGAGTACTTGAAGGCGTCACCTTGATCTTCATCAGCTTATTCATTGTTGTCGGAAATTTACAGTCACTTAATTTAACTGTGTTTTGGAAAAAAAGGGGGGGGAAAACAGAACAACATCACAGTAATAACAACCAGCTTGATTTTTTTTCTACTCTCCCTTTGAAAAATCATTAAGGATTATTAAGGGACTCATCCTTTACTTCACGATAAATTGTAAGGAAAGTTACTAACTTAGTTTTATAAATACCTTGTCAAAAATATTGTCCCTCAAAATAGATAGCTTAGTTACACTACATGCCAGAACAGAGGAAGGTGAGATCAGAAAGTGCTAATTTAATTATGTTAATAGTGCTCTGGTAAGTGTGGAACCAGATGGTAGAGCTAGCAAACAATGGAGGAATTTTTAAAATCAGATATTTTTCAACAAGTATCTGGGCTCCAAAGTTCTATGTCTGTAGTATGATGGAAAGATTATCCTTTCCAAGGCATGTTATCTATAAGGCTGGTGGAAAAGCTTCCCAGGGTATATTTCCAATGACCTCCATCCCTGCCTCCCACGCCCTCCAGGAAGGTATTTATCGCTCAAACTGGTTGACCTGAGAGGTGTACAGAGAGGACACTCTCAACTATACAGCAGCTTTTCAAATGAAAACTCATGTCTGTGGCATGTGCTTGATAGGCTAAGGCCACAAAGTTATTATTTAAGCAACAATAACAAAGAGATACAAAGCTGTTTTTAAATTATAGTCTTCTAGGGAGAAAAACATGTAACTAATCTAGCCATCAAACCAACATTCATTGGTCCTACTCTGATGAATGATTTCTAAAAATATACATAACTAAACTTTTTAAATAGTTTAAATAATAGAAATAAATTATTTAAATAAATAAGTAAATAAATAAATAAATAAACTTTTAAAATACCAAATCCCATTTTCGAAGTAGGTAATCCGAATCTATCTCTTTTTAATAATCTATCTTTTTTTTTATAATCTATCTCCCAATCTATCTTTTCCATTTAATGATCTCTCTCTCTCTTTCTCTCTCTCTCACAGACACATAGAATGCTTTATTAAATTTAATTCTTGAGTCCTTATTTATACTATGCTGTTAATAACTAAAAACTACATCTCCACTAGGTAGAATTCATCTTTTTCTTCTCTGTTCTCTCAATATTTTGTTCTTTTGTGGTAGATGGCATTGGCATACCTCCCCACCACCTTTTCCTTTATAGAATCATTCACTCATTCCCCATGTGCCATGAATGTAACTGCCAATTATTCACTAGAGTAATCTCCAGATAATTATTTTCAACCTCCGGGAGTCAAATCTTCTGGAAATGCCTGGGAGGTTATACTCAGTGGCTGGGGGGAGAGATGAATGGTTGGGGGACAAGACACTGACTTATCAAGTATATGAAAGGCCAGCCCCTTTCCTCAACCATATGGAGAATTCTTGATTCAGAGGCCCCCGTAGGAGCTGACTAAGGCTGTCCTTCCCTGTTGTGTCCTCAGCTTGCCTCATCTGAGAGCATCCTCTCTCCACATGACTTGCACAAGAATCCCATCTCAAGCTCTGTTTCCAGAGAACCAGACCTAAGACACCTCTGGTAAGGTTTTTGACACTTTGTAACTTATGTAGTTCTGCAAGTTTCTACTTGAATGAATATTACACCATATCTCTCTATATATTAAAGTATTTTGCAACTTAACAGGTGAATGCCTTAAGATAAAGACATGAAAATATGAATAAAGCTTTCTGGCATTGGCAGTGATTCTTTTGCCCATCAGGGGCCATTCTTAAGTCATTTCCATGGGCTGGCACCTTCTGTATCTTAATTCATTCCAAATAGCCTAAATATTTTTCGCATTTCCTCAATAGTTACCATCAATAATTATCTGAGACAGGAACTTAAAACTGCTAAGTGATACAGATCAGTAATTTGAACCCCTCTAAATCAAAGCATCTGTTTGTGTGTCTCTGATCAAAACGTTTAGCGTCTTCTCAAAGGACAATGGTTTAGAGTATGGGCTCAACACCCACCCTTGACCGAATTCAAATTCCAGCCCTGAAACTTCACTAGAAATTAGCTCTTGGGAAAGATATAGAACCTGTCCATGCCACTGTTTCCTCATCTACAAAATGAGGAAAACAATAAGATACCAATTTAGAAGGTTTTTATGTGGATTAAACTTTAATACAAATAAAGAGCTTTCATTAAACTTACAGTGAATAACCACTCAACAGATGTGAGCTACATTTTATTTGAAAAATTTCAGTGCACTTTATGATAGAACATTTTAAATAAAATCAGTCTCTGTTTTCTAGGGTCTTACATATCAAGGTCTTAGTAGGCATTTCCAGGCTAGGCAACTGGATGAGTGAATGGAATAGATCTCAAGTTCACCACCATGACTTCAAGAAGACATTCGTCTGTCATGACCTTTCACTTTAAGTAAGGATATCAGTAAGGATATCAAGCATAGGTATAGATTACAGGGGCGTAGGCTTTTCCAGGACTCTTCCCCCATCTCTCTCTCTCTCAGAGGAAATAAAGGGAGGGATAGTAAATATTCTAATAGGAAATACCAATGTTCTCCTTTGACTTAAATACATGCAAATGACCTTTAATTTTCCAATATCCATGACCTAGACTGGAAGGGAAAAAAAAACTGAGAAAATTCTTCAATCTCCTGAGCTCCTCGAGGGTAGACTACACCAAATATATTTTGGGAGCTTTCCTACAGTGCACCATTACAGTTATAGGCATAACATAATTGACTGATAAATTGCTGATGGAAACATAGAAGAAAAAAAAAAAAAAAAGCTAAAGCAAATCTGTATACCAGTAAAAGAGAGGTTATATATTTAAAATGAAAAGTTTATACATAAACACACATATATACCTGTGTGTAGGAAATATATATACATGATGTATCTCCTATATTTTTAGATAGATAGATAGAGGATAAAAGAGAAACAGAGGGGCGCCTGGGTGGCTCAGTGGGTTAAGCCACTGCCTTCGGCTCAGGTCATGGTCTCAGGGTCCTGGGATCGAGTCCCGCATCGGGCTCTCTGCTCAGCGGGGAGCCTGCTTCCTCCTCTCTCTCTCTCTCTGCCTGCCTCTCTGCCTACTTGTGATCTCTCTCTGTCAAATAAATAAATAAAATCTTTAAAAAAAAAAAAGAGAAACAGAAATCCATGACAAGGAAACATCAAAGATACATTCATTAAACAGAAATGAAGACAACATGAACCATAAGCAACCATAAGAACAAAGGTTTCTTCTATCTCAAAGACTTGGTAATTTTATATAATTATGTCTTACCATATTATTAGTTTTATTTACACTTTTCAGAAAGTGGTTTGTACACTTTTACCAACTTCTCCATTTTCTCCACTCCCAGCCCCTTTTCTACTCCCTATTTCTTATGAATTTGACCTAATTTTAAAGATTCTAGATGTAATGGGGTAAAAGTGTACAAACTTTCAGTTATAAAGTAAGTAAGGTCTGAGGATCTAATGTACAACATTGTGGCTATAGTTAATAACACGGTTTTGGAAAATGGAAATTAAGATTAGAACTTAAATGTTCTCTTTCTCTCTCTCTTATACACACACACACACACACACACACACACACACACACACACCGTAAATACGTTGTGTTAATTCAATGGGAGGAATCCTTTCACAATGTATATCAAATACCGTACTGTATGGTTTAACTCTTACAATTCTGCCAATTTTAACTCAAAGCTGGAAAAGAAAAACAACTACATGAAAAGAAAGGCAAAAAGAAAGAAAAGAACCAATGAGACAAGTGGATTCGAACACCTGGCATTACCCTACGGTTGGCATGCAGTCCTTGGGCCAGGCACCCTTGTCTCTTAGACAAGGAAGAGAAGGTGCTAGGTTTGCAAAAGTCACTGGGAGTTTAAATCATCTATCTGGGCCAAGGTCACATAAGATACACATGTCTTTGGGCAAGCCTCTTATCCCCAGGTATTTTGAAACTTAGTAGCTGGAGAAAAGAACCATCAAGACTATTCAGAGTAGGGTGCCTGTGTGGCTCAGTCGATCTGCATTCAGCTAGGATCATGATCCCCAGATCCTGGGATTGAGCCCCTCATCGGGCTTCCTGCTCAGTAGGGAGTCTGCTGCTGTCTCTCTCCATCTGCCCCTCCTCCCCACTTGTGCTCTCTGTCTCTCTCACTTTCTCTCCCTCTCTCAATATATAAAATCTTCTTTTTTAAGATTTTATTTATTTGAGAGAGAGACAATGAGAGAGAGCATGAGAGGGAGAAGGTCAGAGGGAGAAGCAGACTCCCCATTGAGCTGGGAGCCCGATGTGGAACTTGATCTCGAGACTCCAGGATCATGACCTGAGCCGAAGGCAGTTGCCTAACCAACTGAGCCACCCAGGCACCCCTACATAAAATCTTTTTAAAAAATATTAAAAGCCATGTTTAAAAAAATCTTAAAGATTCATTTATTTCAGAGAGACAGAAAGGGAGTGTGAGAGAGAGCAAGTGGGGGGAGGGGCGGAGGGAGAGCATCTTCAAGCAGACTCCTCACTGAGCACAGAATTCTACGCTGCAGGGTCGCTTCATCCCAGGACCCATGAGATCATGACCTGAGCCAGAACCAAGAGTTGGATGCCCAACTGACGGAGCCACTCAGGAACCCTTGCATTTTTTTTTTTTTTTAAAGAGTAATGTTTTACATTTTTTTAATGCTCTCTCAGGCACACATGGGAAGTAAAACACAACTTTTTGAATGGACAAGGAAATGCTAAATTCTTCATAGCAGTGAAAGAAAGTAGGGTAAGAATGACTGGCTCCAGATCACGGAGGCGTAGAGTGACCAAGAATCATAAGACACAGGTTTGGTCACTTCACCTCAATGCGTATCATTAACACTCTTTTGTGCATGTCCAACACCAGGTACAGTGTTTTGTGGCCTTAAAATGAATTACACATGCAGATTTTGGCCTTTGGAAACCAGTAATCCAGTTTAGGATAGTTACAATCTAGTTTTTTGGATACAAAAAAAAAGTCTCCTAAGTTATTTCCATCTTATTTTGAAATTTTTTATTTAGTGAGACAAACTCCAGTAGAATATGTCAATAAATTCTATTTTACCTTCATGAAGAAGAATGTTGGCTTATATTATAAAGGCATATAAAAAAGAGCTTAATTTCATGGTTGAGATTTCATAAGCATTTGGAGTGCCTACAAAAATCTTTCAAGTCTAACAAACATAGCTCCTCCCTGTTCTTAATTCTCTTTTCTACATTTTGATGAGATGACGGAAAGGACAACAGATGTCTACGGGCCTCTCATAAGTCAAGACCCTTAAACGCGGGTGACACTATCTCAGCACATTAAATTTAAAAAATCTTCTATCTGTATACATT
Organism: Neogale vison; assembly: GCF_020171115.1. NCBI lineage: Eukaryota > Metazoa > Chordata > Mammalia > Carnivora > Mustelidae > Neogale > Neogale vison. The sequence goes on from NC_058103.1 coordinate 64,206,026, forward strand.
CCTTTAATATAGTCTCATTTGTACATTTGTGTAGTAAAATTCACACCACATAAAATATATAGAAAGTACAATGAGCTGGAAGCAATATCTTCTAGTATTCTTACTACCCCAGGAATAGCCTGACCTTGGTATGCTCAGATTCCCCAAAGTCTTAAAATTATACAATGTGAATTGTGGCATTTAATTTATTTTATTCTATATGCTTTAAAATGCAACCATTGATTTTTTAAAGCCTTTGGGCAATATACAATAGCAGATTTCATAAACTACAGGGTAAAAATGACAAAGTCATAATAACAAATGTCAAACTGGCAATTACCCATCCCAAACAATTCTTTACCTTCCTAAGTCAGATGTTACAAATGTGTCTCTTTGGGACAGAAAAAGAGAGAGAATTTTTAAACCCACTAACTCTCTTAACAGTCCTCTAATATTTAGCTCTAACCATGATCAATAAGAAGTGTTGACAATCCCCAGAATAGGAATGCAAATATCTGCAGTGGCTAAAGTACTAAGAGTCTGTAACACACGAGAATCCATTAACGGTATTCTGCAGAAAGAGTTGAGATTCCCTTGGGGAGTCCTTTAGGATCACATTAGATGGGAAGATAAGGGGTCTAGATAGATCTTGGCCAGCCCTTGGTTAAATGACCTTGATCAAGTCACTTAACCTATTTGAGCCTCAGTTTTCTCATCTCATCTGTAAAATGAGATCACTGAGCCAGTTGTATATAAGGTACACAGCAACATAGTAGATTCATGTTAGGCGGTAATTAAATTGTAGGGTTTTTTTATAGTTATTATTTTTATTTCATCTCTGCATTTTTCTGAAGCTTTCTAAAAATGGCAATTACAGCTGAAGAGGAAACTAGCTTTTAGCTTAGTGTTGAGGACCCTTATGCAAATGTTTTGTTATAGGACTTAGAACCTAGATGGATTCTCCCCTCAGTCTGAATTATTCTGTTTGACTCCTACCAAAAAAATATTTTAAAAGGTGGGGAGGGACAATTTTGACCCAGCAATTCTTATTTTCTGGTATTATTTTCAGGTATTCAAAGTTGTTGAACTTGTCCTCCTATCCAGAAATTAAAACATACCCTGTCACTGGTGTCTACGCCTGGGTGGCTCAGTTGGTTGGGCGGCTGCCTTCAGCTCAGGTCATGATCCCAGGGTCCTGGGATCGAGTCCCACGTCGGGCTCCTTGCTCGGCGGGGAGCCTGCTTCTCCCTCTGCCTCTGCCTGCCTCTCTGTCTGCCTGTGTTCGCTCGCTCTCTCTCCCTCTGTCTCTGACAAATAAATAAATAAAATCTTTAAAAAAAAAAAAAAAGGAGACTGTGTACTTAACTCATCTTTTACATTGTTTTAGACAGGTAAGCTTCTTTAATTTCAAATGTTTTAAAAATGAGCTTTAAGAATGGGAAATACAGTGACTTCTCAGAAAAGGTATTGCATTTTGCTTATAATTCCCTCACGTTAGCCTCTGACATAATATACTTTAAGGTAGTACGTGTGTGTGTGTATGTGGTCTAAAATGCACCACTCTTTGAAATGCCATTAATAAAGGAAATAATTCAGAGTGTCACACAACAGAATCTAATGACAGACCATCAGAGAGCCAATATATTGTCTTCTTTTCATATTTTAGGAAAAAAAAATACAGCTGTGGAATATAATACTTGGGTTTCAGAGTCATGCTTCTCAGATTTGCATAGCCCCATGCTTTACCTTAGGTGAGTTACCGCTCTCTCTGTACCTCACTTTTCTCCAGTATATAAAAACAGGACTTCCTTACTGGGGCTGTTGTGAGAATGTTTGCGTGAACACCTTAAACAAAGTCTGGCACAGTCAATGTTCACTTGTACTTTATTTGCTATTACAAAAAAAAGAAAGAAAGAAAGAAAGAAAAAGAAATCCCTTGCTTTTAGTGAATAACACTGAAAAGGGAAAATTTGTTAACATAGAAAAGAGACGGGCACATCCATAGGTAGATGACTATAAATGAGGAGAATAAGATTCCCTAAGAAAACTCTATGGAGGAGTGAGCACTCTTACTAAATTGAGAGATAAGTAGTGTCAAGTCCCATACTTACTACATCTCCTTTACAGTTCTTTGAAATAAGGCCAACAAGTTCAGTGGCAGAATATGAGGCTTATATTCAGAAACCAGAATTATTAAACTAATCCCAGAATCTATTTAGAAATGGCTTTGTTGCTTCCATCCCCTTAAAGATGCTGGCCATGGGACTAGGCTTGAGTATCTTCTCTATCAGAGCAGCTCCTCTGAAGCACAGTAGGGAAGGGCCTGTTTCTAGGAACCACCCCAGAGGTCCATACAGTGATGGCCGTATGGTCATGGCTGCCCTGGTCATGGAAGCTGTGTCTGCCATTCCACTAGGCTCTTTGCCATATTCGCTCAAGAAATATGACCACTCATCGAGAGAAACTCACCGAGAAAAATGCTAGGAACAAGTAAGAAGTAACAGAAGTTGGGACCAGGCTACAGTAGTTGGAGGCCTTCGATCTCCCCTGGGCCTCTGAGGGATGCCCTGAGAAAGAAGACCAGAGAGCCCTGATGAAGCAGGGAGTCATGGGGAAAGCCGCTGTTGCAGCTCAAGGCTGGAAAGGGAAAAGAAGGAAATGAACTTCGGTTGAGCACCTTCTCTCTTTCATGCTTCTTGTGTGAAAGGAATTTACTAAAAGAAAGAAAGCCAGACAGCAGCTCAGCAGAGGGAGTTCGCAAGACAAATTTCATCCATTTCTCAAACATTCCTTTTACCTTTTCAGACACCACGTCCTCTAATTAAATCTACCTCTTCGAGTAAAATCTAGTTAAATCATACGTGTGTGTATACAGGCCATTAATAATCCACACATCATAGTGTACCATGTTAAATGCAAGTGTTCAGCTTTATTTTATTTAAAACCAGCTCTCTTGTGTGCCTTATGTCATTCTCAAATCAGTTACTTTTTCAAATCATTTTTTAATAAACCACGATCCATTATTTCCATTTAAAAACTAAAATTTTTGTTTTGGTCTCCATAGGATATTTCCCTTACAAATTAGAAGAACATTTTTATTGAATTGATGACTCTATAAATAAAAAAAAAAAAATCTAACCAAACGCCATGAATGATTGTGGCAAAGTGAAAATGGGCAATGTTTTACTGTCATTAAATATGTCCAAGGTAACAATTTTAACATTTCATCATGATTTGATTGAAATCACTTAAATTGTGTGCCTACCTAATTTCAATGAATCAAGGTGAAAATATGACCTTTCAGGTCCTCGCAAGCTGCTCAATCAATCAACTTTATCATGCTCTGCATGTAATCCATCTGGTTCTATATTGAACTTGAAGGAAATCTAAAGCAATGGCATAAAAAGAGGAATCATATCACTACACTTCTATTTCTTGGCTTAGGAAGCACAGCGCGTCTTTACAATTTAACTATGAAACACTAAATTAGGCAAAAAGCTTCTCCCAGGATTAATTTCTAATTACAACATCTAGCATGATAAGAGGAGAGGAATGAAGGTGTTCTTATTTTATTTTTTTAGAGATGGAGGGATGGAGGGGCAGAGGGAGGGGGCGAGAGAGAATCTTAAGCCGGCTCCCAGCATGGAGCCCAATATAGGGCTTGATCTCAAGACCCTGAGATCATGACCTGAGCTGAAATCAAGAGTCAGCTGCTTAACCAAGTGAGCCACACAGGTGCCCCATGATCATGAAGGTTTTAACACATGCTGATTTCTAAAAGGAAAGATGCCTTTCTTCAACTTGTTAAAAATTATTCTCTTTTCTTAGACCTTTGGAATACGTCTAGCTTAAAACAAAGCAGAGAACTCGGCCATTTTTAAGGCCAATCCCTTTCCTTCTGTCAAACTACTAGCTAGTAGTTTATTTTCAACTCCAGATGAGCTGAACTTTCTGCTTCATTACCTGTTACCAAATACTGCACATTTCCAAAACTTCTCTCCTTGCTCTCAAGGCAAGCAGGAACTCCGCATGATTGTTGCTAAGCCCACGAGCCAAGAATTCCTATAATAAGATAGATACCACCACTATTTCCCAGCATTGCTTTAGGATAAAATGATGTCTGAATTTCAAAGTCCATTACTTTAGAATAGAACTAAAACTACCTAACTTCTTACAAGGAAAAAAGTATATTGCAGGAAAATTACTTTGACACCTAAAACTGTTATGTCAAACTTGGTATTATGATGAAATGTTAACTTGCCAGTTACTAACCAGGTTTAGATTCTGAATACCTGAAAGCCTCAAAATACCACCTCTACTTTATATTAAACTGAGGAAAATGTTTAAATGCAATATTAAAACTGTGAATAATGAACATAAAAAAATAAATGTTGTTTGTGATGCCTGATGGCTCAGTTAAGTGTCTGACTCTTGATCTCAGCTCAGGTCTTAAACTCAGGGTCATGAGTTCAAGCCACACACTGGGCTCCACACTGGGCACAGAGCCTACTTAAACAAACAGTGTTTTACTGGCACAATTGCTTCTTTGAAAAGTTATTGTCTTAGGGGCACCTGGGTGGCTCAGTCAGGTAAGCATGTGCCTTTGGCTCAGGTCATGATCTCCGGGTCCTGCTTGGTGGGGGGTCTGCTTCTTTCTCTCTCTCTCCCTCTGTCCCTCCCCACTTCCTGTTCTCTCTCTCTAATAAATAAATATAATTTTTTAAAAGAGAGAGAGAAAAGTTACTCTCAAATACATGTTACAATGGATATATCTTATCATGAGAGATTAGAGTTGGTCCAAGTATCTAGTAGACCCTAATATAATCTTTGTCCCAATTCCTAACACCAATTTGACAATTATAATAGCTTACAGGGTGCCATCAAACAAACCAAAAGTCCCCAAAACAAAACAAAAATGCATTAAGGAAGGAACAAGGGAATCTAAATATAAGAGCCTAGGGAACTGGGTTTTCTTCAAATAAATAGTCCATCTGATTAAACACAATGTTTTACTGAGCAAATACAACCAACTCAGGAAGAGGAACAAAGACTGCTAGCTACAGAGAATAATTAGAGAAACCTTCACTTGGGAGATGACAATTGGTGGGGCTTCTTGAAGAACTGCTAGCACTGGGAATAACAGAAGAAAGGCAGGATGGTATTCCAAGTGGGAAGAGAAATATGGGAAAGGTATATAGGAGACTGATAGCAGATGTGTTTGTACTAGTTTCTTCATGTTTAAAAGAGGAGTAATACAATCCACCCTGCAATGGGTCTCAAAATACATAAGTTATAGGGATATAATGTCCAGCAAATGGACAATAGTCAAAAATACTGTGTTGCCAATTTACAAGTTGCTAAGAATTTCTTTTTCTTTTGTTTTGTTTTGTTTTGTTTTTGAAGTAGGCTCCACACCCTGCGTGGAACCCAATGCAAGGGCTTAAACTCATGATCTTGAGCTCAAGACCTGAACTGAGTTTGAGAGGCAGGCATTTAACTGACTGAGCTACCCAGGGGCCCCCAGAAAGTAAATCTTAAAAGCTTTTCTCACAAGAAAAAAAATGTAACTATGTGTGGTGACAGATGGTAAACAGACTTACTGTGATGATCATTTCACAACTATACAAATGTCAGAGCACTTTGTATACCTGAACGTCATACAACATATCTCAATTATACTTCAATTAGGGGAAAAAACAAAATAAAAACAACAACAAAAAAAAACCACCTTAAAACTTTAAAGGGCTTTGTGGATATCTACAAACATAAGATTATCCACTCTAAGTAAACCTGAACTGTCTTCACTCAACAGGCAAATGCAGCGGTGGTGGGTTTCTGAAAAGGAAAAGGATACCTCCACCCAATGCCCCTCTGTGGAAATTGGTTAGGATACTAATTGAAGGAGGAAGAAGTTAGAGAGTAGATGTGTACTTGGTATGTACAGACAGGAGGGCCAAGACAAACTGTTGTTGATCAGAGACAGAGAAGAATAAATCTGAAATTGAATATAGATAAAAACCAATTCAAAGTTTAGATGTTACTAAGAGTGATCTGCTAGTAATGCTCTCAAATTTAAAGTCAAAGTGACTGAAAGAATAGTAGAAAACTGAAGCAGTGATTTAACTTAAGAGAAAAGAGAAACTTAATTCGAGTCCTGCTGCTCCATCTACAAGTGTGTGGGCAGACTTCTCATTACCTTAGGGCAAGATGGGGACTTGAATAGTAATCTAGAATAAAAAGAGCACATGAATGTCAGCGAAACTTAACCTCTTCCTACCCCCCCCACCAATGGCAACAAAAGTTGCACAGTTAGCAATTATTTTTTCTTTTAAAGATTTGTTTAGCTCATTTAAGTCCATGCTAACAAATCATGACCAGATGTTCAAAAATCTAGGTTCACTCTCTCAAGGTGCAAACAAAAGGACCTAAGGATCTCATCACATAATAAAAGAACTAAGGTTAGTCCTTAGGGGAAAGTGGTGTTTGGGTTAAAGAGATGTAAAAGTCAGACACTAGTCTTTGGAAAGAATTTATAAGCAAGGAAGATGGCCACACACTGAGGTTCCCAGGGCCAACAAAGTAACCACACATACAATAGGCTTTTGGCTCTCAGACTGTGTGACCCACTAGGTTCAGTGGCTGTGTGTCCAGGCTCCCCTCCAGTTCTGTGCTTCTATATCTTTGCTCCTATATCTCACCTACTCCATCAGAGTCATCACTCTGTTTCATGGTTAAGTTGCTAATGTTTTTATATATATATATATATTTTTTTTAATTTATATATATTTTAAAGTTTTTTATTGATAATTAAGAACAGCTTATTATTTATCTTAGTAGCTTAAAATCAATACATTGATAGGGTCAAACTGGGTGCTATCTGAATAATAAATTTTTATTTTTATGTTCATCACTAGCACTAGGAATCTGCCATGATATTTTGAGAATCATCACTAACATATCGCTTTTTTAAAAGATTTTATTTATTTATTTGACAGAGAGAGACACAGTGAGGGGGAACACAAGCAGGGAGAGTGGGAGAGGGAGAAGAAAGCTTCCCACTGAGCTGGGAGCCCAATGCAGGGTTTGATCCCATGACCCTGAGATCATGACCTAAGCCAAGGCAGATGCTTAACAACTGAGTCACCCAGGAGCCCCTTAATAGATTATTCTAACATTGAAACTCAATAGACAATGTTTCACGATCTCACTTAATCTAATCCACTTTGGTGTGACTCTTCCCTTTAAAAATAAAGAGAACAAAAATAATTTTTTTATATTATTTACATTTAAAATATTTATGCCCCACCCCCTACCTGCTGCCCCTGCCAAAACATTTCGTTAAGTGTTGCCTAGCACATGTGTTCCTTAACACGAATTATCAGAGTGACTGAATAGTAACTAAAGGTGTATTCAGGTTTGTGTTTTGCCCATTTCATCTGTGTAAGAGCTAGCATGGATTAAAGAGAAGCAATTATGGATTTTTTTAAAAGTAAAATCATGAAGTAAAAACCATATTTCCATTCCATCGGTGAGACAAAGATCTGGTGGGTAGTTTAACTTGAGCACCATTTTATACATGGGAACAGTAGGAATGAGTGGTCATTGTCACTTTTTATTGTACTCCCTTCTACAAGGTAAAAAAAAAAATAAACTGAAATGAAGGAACAGGAGATAAAATTGGAATTGGTGTCTAGAAAAAACTGAGCTAGGAACAATGAAGCTCAAACTCTGCGTCTGGAGTTTGAAAGACAGGATTCTCCACAAACTGGCAGAAAAATCCAATCCCCAGCTGCAGGCCATCCTTTCTTGAATGTAACAGAACTAGAGCTATTTAAAGAGCAAGAAAGGTGAGCATTTCCTTCGTTCACATAAGACACAAAAGACAGTCAGTGAAGTAGAGGGGAAAAATGAGGATGACCAAAAGGTCTAAGATGAGAGAGAAGATACAATCAACACGCCCTGTTTTGATCAGGTCAGGTCCTATGAATACTCACAACACTGAGGTAATTCATGTGTACATTTCATCACCTCAATGGAGAGTACAGTTCTAATCAACCACTTGGGAAATTTTCAGTTCTCAGTTTATCATAGGTCCACCTACATGCGTATTACCCAAATAGGAAGGACAAAGAGCCAGGTATAAAAGCTAGTCCTAAAATACAACACCATCTCCACTTGAAATGACTACAACTTCCTTGCAAGAATTTGGTATAACATTTAGCCAGTCAGTTTAACCTTCTTGATTTTCTAAGGACCTTACTAACAGCAACAATAAAAATATTGAACTGATTGTTTTCAATTTTCTTTCCTACTCTCAAGAAGTGCCACTACCCTTGACAAAGGATTGTGGCTTTCTTCCTTTGTACTCTAATAGTAAGAAAAAAAATATATATAGTGCTATTTCATTTGTATATATAAATGAAATAGCACTTTTATTTTGGGGAACAAGCAAATGAGAATAACTTGTTCAATTGTGGCAAGTCATCTTTCCCTGGAGTGACCAGTTAATGACAGAAATTAGAAAAGAGCCACACTTAGTGGTGACCAACAGAAGACATTTTGAGAACTTGAATGTTCCTTACACTGTTTTCCAAAATTGGTCTATCCCCATGGCATAATTTATTCTTCATCTGAGCAGAAAAGCAACTCCATCAGCACACATGAATGTAGACACAGCTTTTAGTCAAATGAGGAACAAATTTAAGTCTTTAGATGTACTGGATACAAATATTTCACTAGCAGTTCTGGATTTTAGGACTGTCTTGAGGCCCAAGGAGGTAGCTAAGTGCTGTGGATAGTTACCAGAGGAGAGAGGAAGCCTGAATTACAGAAGAGGGGGACTAACTCGGGGACCAAGACACAACGCCTGGAGAACACAGGGGTTAACGTGGTAAAACAAGGGTAGGGATGAGAATGGGAGTAGAGAGCCACACCCACAGGTGTGGAAGCAAGAAGCTGAGATGGTCCTGCCTGATACCTTAGTCTCTGGAAGGAGATGGAATGAGGAAGATCATCCCTTAGTGGAGAAGGAAGAGTGAGCTAGAGGGTATTAGAGAAAGGAAAGAGGTCATGTATGGGGATGGTGCCCAGCAGTTAAGAAAGAAAGCCGACTAGGAACCTCTGAAATGATCTCTAGCACCAATGTAAACCAATGTTTGACACCATATTTGAGGAAGAATCCATCTATGAATTCAAGCCAGCCTTCAATTCTCTTTGTCCCCTTACTTTCTAGGGACCTGCTTTCCTATCTATAAAACAAGGACAATGGCTAAATGGCCTCTGAAAGACATCCACCACAGATTTCCATAATTTTTGTTTCACATGTCACTCACTCCTTCAAAATACAATCTGGAGAGTGCCTGCCTTATAAACAAAATTGACAGTAAAATTATGTTAGAAAAAATAAAGCCAAGAGTATCATATAATGAACTAATATTTAAGTCCAAATTAAATTGCCTTTGATTCTGAAGGAAATCAAGTTAATGTATACACTCAGGTTGAGCAGAAGCAAATTACAGCATATTTATCCGCAGGTCTGTGTTTTTCTAAAACAAACAAACAAACAAAAAATTATAATGGCCAGTATGAAGCAAAATAAAATGAATCTGTTTTGAAAGGGTCTCCCTGGATTATATCCTAATTCATCACAAAATTATGAGCAAACTGAAATTGATAATACTTGGGGTAGATCTTAAAATCTAATTAGTAGAATTACTGGTAATTCACCATTTCCTAGATTTAAATTGGATCTGTTACTATTCATAATTTATGAAAACAAAATCAATCAAAATAATTACAATCCACTCCAAATGAGTGAAATTATTTATTTATACTCACCTCCAAAAAGAGAGAAAGTTTTCCTATGATTAGATGCATTGCTTATTAAACCAATTTCTGTGGTCAAAATGGATAAGGTTCATTGTTATTAAGGGATTTAAATTCACTGAAATTTACCTAACTATATTTTGACCAATGTTAAATGGTTAAATAGAAATCCACAAGTAAATCCTATAGTAATCTACTCATTCTTGTTCCTTTTTTTTTTTTTTTTAAAGATTTTATTTATTTGACAGAGAGAGAGAAATCACAAGTAGGCAGAGAAGCAAGCAGAGAGAGAGAGGGGAGGAAGCAGGCTCCCTGCAGAGCAGAGAGCCCGATGCGGGGCTCGATACCAGGACCCCGGGATCATGACCCTAGTTGAAGGCAGAGGCTTTAACTCACTGAGCCACCCAGGCGCCCCCATTCTTGTTTTAAAGATACAGGAAATCTACTTTTTATGAGTGATTTTACAAAATTATTCCTATCTCCATAGGACAGATTTACCTCAAACAAATGATTTCTACTTACCCTTTTGGACTGAAAAGCAGCTCTCTTTGAGAGCATCGTATTTTCTTTACAACTAACAGTAACTCCCTTTACTGGCCCGAGACTTTGTAAACCATGGGTATGAAAACCTCTTGCAGTGTGTTAATCAGTCAACCGCATGTCCTCAATGAATTCTATCTAGTTGCTCGCACCTAGCGAGAGATATCACACAGGGCACTGGGAAAGTAGGAGACAAAGACCTGTAACTGTGAAATTGGCCTTCCAAGATGAAGAACAAACCATCTTCAGAAATTCACATTTGAAGGTGTTTATGTGTAGTAGGGGCAGATGGGGCTGAGCCCCCCCCACCCCGCCGCACCTCCCACTGGATGAGAAAGTTGGCTCAACATTGAAGACAAAAACTAAGATCATGGAAAAGAAGGAAATTAACAGCCCCCTTAGCAAAATAGCCTTGAAAAAATACAATTTAAATGATCTCACTGAGTCCTTCCCACTCAAACAGTCTATGATCAAGAAACACTCTAGTCTGGCTGATCTGGCTTCTACCATGATAATTATGATATTACTAAAAAAAAGAGATTGGGCATTTACTTCTCTATTATTTCAGGATAGGTAAATTAAGTGAGGATGAATAGTTTCACAGATATGACGTATTTCCAAATTCTCACTATACTTAGGAGTATCACCTATAAACAACACTAGCAGGACTATCATCTCATATATAACTGAGGCAGACAAATTACAAAGCAAAAACAAGCATTAAGCAATTTCAAAACAGGGTTATTTTCAAATTCCTATGTCAACTGTGGTGTACTAGGGCTGGAAAGGAACTTACCTATCAGTGAAGAAAAACGAGGTCAAAAGCATACTCCCTATTAATAGACGTTTTTGGCATGTCCCCTAATCTGAATTTTCCTGGCCAGCATATTTTTAATAACTTTCCAGAAATGGGGAGATATAAAGACTGGTTTACTCTAAAACTGGTTTCCTGTAAATATTACTCCAAATTTCCCAGAAGGATTAGAGCATCTCTTGACATAGTCCATAAATAAAGCACTTCCATAGGTTTTCACAATGACTAAGATCCAATGCAAGGAGTTTTCTCCATACATTTGACATTTATGAAGTATAATCAAGTTCTGAATCATTTCATATTTGATAATTCCTCCAGAACTTCGACCAATGAAAAAAAGTCACTGATTATGTAGGCTGCTCAGTGTTTTTTCCACTGCTTGAAAAAAGCGAAGAGGTAGCTAAACAAAGTTATTGTATTATGTAGCTTTATAAACGGCTTTATGACTGGTTGCTTCAAAGACTGATTCTCCTGAAATATTAAGCCATTATTCAATATCATTCCCTTAACGAGTACCAACTGTATGCCAGGCATTATACTAGGCCTTGAGGAGATAAGAGGCATGAAGAAGGTGACAAGTGAACAGGTAATAAAAAAAAAAAATGTATCAGACTGCTGTGGGACTATAGAGAAGGGCTTCAGTCTTGGGAATGAGGATGGGGAGTGTCAGACCTCTCACCTATGTATCCCAGTGGACACTGAAAGGCTAAGGTGGACGGTGATTCCTTTTACTGAGCTAGCAAACAAAAGAGGCAAAATAGATTTTACAGGATACTGAGTTTACCATTAGACATTTTCAATTTGAGATGCCTATGGTAAATTAGGGCACAAGGCACAGTACAGAGCTGAATGAATGCACTTGGAACTCTAGAAAGAAAATCAGGGTAGGAGTACAGACTGTGCAGCAAGATAGCAGATAAAACCTCAAAACACTGAGACCATCTTGCCTAAGGCTGGAAGAGGAACAGGAAACTGGGAACTGTTTACATATAAAGGCAAATGGAGGAAATACAGCCCACCAAGGAGCATAATGAATGACTCACCATGGAGATGTAAACCAGGAAAAGTCCTGATTTGGGGCCAGTGAAGAAAACTAGCAAGGAGAAAGTGATAAACGGTGTGAAGAGGGCCAGAGTGCACAACATAATGAAGGGCAGAAAAGCAATCATTGGGATGGAACCCAGGAAGCCCGATTTCTGCTGGGAAATCATTGTGGTGAGTTGCTTCTCCTAATAGGAAGTAACCTGCCCTCTAAAGACTGACTGGTCCTAGAGCAACAATGTCTAAAAATTAGAGGCTTGAGAATCAGCTAGAGGTAGGTTTTAGAATTGTGGGTCCTCCAGGTACTAGATATGTGCAAACAGAAAAGCTGTTGAATTGCTATCTCTCAGTTTCCTTACCTTTAAAGAGGACTAAGAATAACCACGTTATAGTCATTTTGCACATTAAGTTCAGGGAGATGACTGTGTAAAGATTTCCAGCACGGAATAGTTCCTCCATACAGTAGGTCCTCGGTTAGATTTGCGCATGCAATGCAGCCATACCTGTCGGTCAAATGAGAGAAGACTTCCACCAGAGTCAGGTCTTCCTCCATCCGCCTAATTTGAATATCATCCTATAAGGAACCAAAGCTGCATCAGGCTAACAACCTACAGACTCAACAGGAAATAAATGATCTCCTTCAGAAATGTAGTCCTACAGGCTCTACCCTGATTCCTGGAAAGTTCTTGTGCACCTCACAGGGGTGTACAATTTGCTTACAGACACTAGATAAATCATACTAGCTTGTCACAGTCTTCAACATAATAGAAGTAGATGTTAACCTAATGAATTTATTACAAAAAAGAAAGAGAGAGAGATGCCCACGAAGTGCTAAGCTTTTCCTGTTAATTATGAATCTGGGACATAGAAGAAAGTAGTCAAAAAACATCAAATGAATTAAAATGTCCTTCTAAGCCCAAGGACTAGAAGAAATTGCACCAGGTCTCCCTCTAAAATAAGGAAGAGAGCAGAAGCAAGTCTTAAAATTTAAATTTGAAATACAAGCCAAAGACCTGTATTGGTACTAGACTCCTTCTTGGAATTGTTTTCCTTGTGATCAAAGAAAACATTATTAATATTAAATTGGAAAAGGGGCATATTGTTTTTGTGATTTAATACATTTTTAAAGCCATCTATTAGGTTATACTGAAGGTTTATTTCACATTTGTTCTGAGACAGTGTCTTTGCTGCATAACATACCTAATTTAAAAGAAAAAAAAGACCATGAAATAGTTAAGTATGTAAAATAAAGATGAGGCTTAGGGACACAGATAAGTCACACATAGGATAGATTGGGGGAGAATAGCCTTTAAAGTCATTGGGGCAACTACGGTTCCCACCACACAATGCAGTAAAATGGCCATCATCATACCCAATGCAGACATCAACAAGCAACTCTGTTTATTCAGAAAATGTCCTTTTCACCCCATTTGACTTCTGTATATGGAGGCACATCCACCAAACCCCAAACAGTCCACAAGTCTGCAAATCTACAGTATTAATTCTGTTTTACCTACCTGACCCTCAACTCATTCACAGCCAAACTGAAAGGACACTGAGAAAAATGAAGTTCCGGATAGGAAAAGAAAAAGGAAAATGCCTAGGAAAAGAATCACACTGAGTAGTATTGATAAGGAAGATTGATGGCTTCAGATTTCTCTTTGTGTTTACTGACAAAGGCAGCGTGCAGGAACAGGCTCAGCTTGTTCCAGTGAAAAATGAAGCAGGGTTAGTAGATTGCCTACCTCCCCCAAATGTGTTCTGGAGCACCAACTATCTTTTCCTGTTCTAACATCTTCTGTGCCCACTGGACTATAGTCTATCTTTGGTAACACACTTAGAATCCACACCTATTCTGATAAACGTGTGTGTACCTATGTGTCTGTGTCTGTTGCAACAAGAACAAGACCTCGGACTAAGGGTAGGAGGACAGCAGATGATATTATCTACAGTATTTATGCAACTAGAATGCATATGAATTTTTGGAGAGGCAAAAAGAGCCCCACACTCAAGTTGTTAGTACCACTAAGCACTCATATCCTTCAAACACCAAAGACTGAATAACGAGCAGCCACAAAACAAGAGGGGAAAAAGAGGCTCATTCATAACCACAATCAAGCATGAATAATTACCAATTTTGAATGTAAAGATCATTCAAATAAATGTTACTGACAGATCTTCCACATAGGGTGCAAGTCAAAGTAAACAGACAGTCCACTTTAGAAAGTGTCTAGTGAATTGATTTAACAAGTTTAATGCGAGCATGAGTATGGGGCTATTACTGATCGTAAGCTTTACTGATGTTATTTGTTCGCTTGGAAAAATACCGTTCTTTGGAATGAGCACATTAAGGCTAAAATTGCAGAGAAAACCCTATTACAACTTTATTGCTGGCAAATTGGAACCAAACCTTGTCTGTATATCAATTACTTAGAGTTACCACAGAGATAAATCCTTTTTTTTTTTTTTTTTTTTTTGTATAGGCTCAATCTTGAAGACAGTGATGAGAAACTCCTTATTACACCCTACCAACATCACTAGGTTTTCTTAGCAATTTCAAGAAATTGTCAATTAAGTTCTTTTTATTAGGTTCCAAAAGCTGTTAAGTCAAACACAAATCTATCATAAGGCTTGTAACAGCATGTTATTTAGGCGCATTTCAATGCTTCACTCTTTCATTATCTACCTACCCCAGTGCAACTGCAAAGTTCGAGTAAAGTAAAGGAATTTCTTCCTGATTATCTTATGTTCACAGAAATTTGGAGTAAGTGGCCACTCCTTTGTAGCACAGGCTCTACCAAACTCTCTTTCTTATTAAAAGTGAGGGTGGGGCAATCAAAGTTACACTTACAAGGGACAGATTTGCTTTGGAACGTATTACAATGGAGGGAACGAGTTTGAGGCAGTTATCACTCTAAAAGCATGACGATTTTTAAAGCAGTAGTGCATTTACGTGTCCCCCAACCTTTTTTTTTTTTTTTTCCTGATTGCATTTGTGAATGGTGTGATCCTTAAGAGAAAGCATCAAGTCATCCAGATGGCAATTGATGACAAAACTGTATTTTACAGCAGCCGGGATTACAAGAACATGTAAGCAGTTGTCCTCTGGCTCCCTGACCTAAGAAAGGGTAAATGCTTTGAAAGGACAATCCTGCAGGTCTCCAGGAAGAAGGAAAGAGTTAGTACCCTTGCAGGAACAAAACAATAGAGGTGCATAGAGGTCGCCCCCAGAGGCAGCTGCTCCTTTGACCTTCTAGACAGACAAATGGGGCTTAATAGGAAAGGGAGAAAAAACTGGCACATAATTCTAATGAATAAATATGGCCCAGCACTATTCAGGAGTCCTGCACTGGAAACACTCCACGACACTCACATTTCAGATGAAACAAACAAACAAAAAAAATTCTTTTTTTTAAAGGAATTAAAATGGAGTAAAGGCCATGAGCATCAGCCAGGAAATGCCATGTTCCTCAGTTCAACCCTTTGGAATATTTTTGACAATGGCTTGACTTTTGAAATAAGGCAAAATAAACGAACAGTTTGTATATAATCTTAAATCCCTTACCCTGCTTACCAAGCAAAAATGAGAAGGATTCCGATCTTCTAAAATTTTACGTCCGTAGACAAAGATTTACATTTTTGTGTAACTTTATTTCCCGAGAAGTGTCATTCGGGAGTTTTGACTTGCCAGGAAGGCAAGCCAGCAGGGTCCATTTACTCCCACCATGTAGATTCAAAGAGAGGCAGTCCTGTAAGCCTGAGCCCAGAAGCAGGAATTCCAAACCCAGAAAGAGGAGGCAACAAATAACAAGAAAAAAGTCCATCCGCCACACTTAGAAAGCAGCACTTTGGCAGAATTCTGAAAGGCACCTACGTCCTCTCTGATTTCACCACGGCGGGTTTGTGAGAATTCTCACTTTGTGTTTAGGTTTCCACAGCATTTTGCTAGAGCCTGACTACTTGGTCACAGGCTAACGACATTTGAAAAGGAAGAAGGTCAAAGCTATCATTATGTTGGTGACAACCAATCACAGTGGGAAAAAATAAGTTTTATTTATTACTCTTAATACAAGAAACCTTTACTGTGGAATATAATTGCACTGTCACTACACACCAGAGATTTTTAATCCCCAATCATTTCAACATATTTTACAGTTCATTACCTTTCCAGCTAGATATTGCAGGAAGGACTCTCCTGAGCCTATACAAAAGCATTAAAAAATCTACTATTTTTATACTCCTATTTCAACCCTGCAAAATACTGAACAGGGAATTTGAAAGAGACTAAAAACTTGTATATTCCAAATGAACACCGCAATGAATATATACATCTCATAATCAATTTTAAATCCCTCCATTAAAGATTAGAGCATCTAAAATTATGAATCATGGAAAGAAATGAGACTGTGTAATGTACAGGTTAGAATTTTAAATTGGTTTTATGACAACCAACATGGCAGCGTCCAGACTAAACAAGACAAACTGTACACCTTGCCAGCAGCACACACGATCCTGCAGCTGATACAAAGTTATGTTGCCTTTAGAAAGAGATTACCTGTTATGATTCTCATAAGTTCTAATAAGTGTCACTGGGAAAAGGTAAGCAGTTGTATCACTGAGAATTTTGTTCAGTAAAAACCTATCACTTGAGGCCATTTTTCACACATTGTAGCTCATGTGTCTTGCCCTGCATGGATTGAATTTAGGCTTCATCACAATTGCACTGTGACAGAAGTTGTCTAGTTAGCTAAACTACATCATGAAAATATAATCCACTTTTTAAACACTTCTGGATTCTGCAAATGCTGCTTTTCTGGATCTGGGATGCTTGTCTTTGCAGGCCCATAATGAACATGAGAGCAGGCACTAAGGTGAATTCAAATTCTCTACAGCTCTCACCTACTAATCCACACTTCACTGTTAAGAATAATTTCTACAAAATTAAAAAAAAAGTGCTCTCAGCAAATAAGTTTTAATTAAAAATGATACAGTTCCTACATGAGTCCTAAAAACAAATTATGGAAATGATGTACCTTTTCTCTCATCAATGAAGCATGTTTGAGGTTAAATTGTTTACTCTCAAACTTGAATAGGACTTGTTTCATCTCAAATTCGACTACAACTACTTACTTGGAAGCTATGACAAATATATAACAGAAGGTAGTTATTTAGCCAACTTGCAGTGAATTTTCCCAAAAAGTAGCAGGAATTTACAGGGAAAACCTGCTTCAATGCAAAATGTCATGCTGTTATTACATGTTACAATTGCCAAGATCGTAAGGAGTTTCTGCTGTCAGCATTTTTTTTTTTTTTGAGGAAACCTATGTCTCTATTTCAAAATAAATGAGTCCAGAGTCTTCTCTTTATTTTTGAGTAAAGGAAAAAAAAAGAAAAAGCCATTCTGAATATTTCTAAAGATCTCATCAGAAGAAGAATAATGTAAAACAGGGAGCAATGCCCTCTCTTCATAACGACTTATCTGAGCTACTGAAAGGTTTGTTTGGTTTCCTCACAGAGCTGAAATCTGAAATTCCTCCATATCTACAGAAGCATTTATGAAACAAAAAAAGGAAAGTCAGAATTACAAGGAAATGATTAAATCAAATTAACAGGTTCTAAGGAGGAAGGTTAAAGAATGGGCAGTCAAAGATTTACTCAACATTTTTCTCTTAGAATATAATGAAATGTGCACAAACATGGCTCAAGGAAGTTCAATTTTCACCTATGATTTCATTCTCAAATCTTAGATTCACGAGTCAGTGGTTCCAGGAACAAGTTCTCTTCCAGGGCCTAGAACTTGAGCAGAACAAGATTGAAGTAAACACTGCAGTGATGAGAATCACAGCTCTGCAGGTAGAGAAGAAAGGAGCTGATGCTGATCTCCTCCCACAAGGCAGGTGCTATGCTGCTGCACCCACTCAGGTTAGCCAGGTGAACAGTCCCAGTTATGCAGATAAAGAAAGCTCAGAGCATTTCATCAACTTGCCCAAAGTCCCAGAGCCAGTTAGTGGCAGAGCTAAGTAAGCTCTGCTCTCAAATCAGCTGACTTCCAAATCCAGGTCCCCCCCTGCATGCACATGCATACACACACACAGTGGAATACTACTCAACCATCAAAAAGAATGAAATCTTGCCATTTGCAATGATGTGGATGGAGCATGAATGGATTATGCTAAGCAAAATAAGTCGGTCAGAAAAAGACAAATATACGATTTCACTTATATGTGGAATTTAAGAAGCAAAACGTGAACATATGAGGTGGGGAGAAAAAGAGGGAAATAACCCACAGGAGACTCTTAAAGATGGAGAACAAACTGAGGGTTCCTGGAGGGGAGATCGGCGGGGGATAGACTAGATGGGTGGGGGCGATGGACTAGATGTGTGGTGCCACAGGAGGGCACTTATGATGAACACGGGGTATTATACGTAAGGGATGAATCACTGAATTCTACTCCTGGAATCGTTACTGCACTGTGTGGTAACTAACTAGAATTTAAGTAAAAATTTGAAAAGAAAAAATATATAAAAGTCAACTAGAGAAAAAAAAGTTTACTATTGATAAAAAAATAAAATATGGCTTGGACTGATATTATACATCATCTAGGAAGTGTAACAGTATGACTTGATCAACTATTTTTTAAAAATTTATCAGATGGGACACCTGGGCGACTCAGTCACTTAAAAGTCTACCTTCACCTCAGGTCATGATCCCAGGGTCCTGGGGTCGAGCCCCACATTGGGCTCCCTGCTCAGCAGGAAGCCTGCTTTTCTCTCTCCTACTCCCCTTGCTTGTGTTCCCTCTCTCACTGTGTCTCTGTCTGTCAAATAAATAAATAAATCTTAAAAAAAAAAATTCATCAGAGCATAAGAGGGTTTTGAAATTCCTCACTAACATGGTGTCAGGAAAATGTTTACTTTGATAGACAACCAGGCAGGGCTTAGAGGAAACTATAATGGGTCCTCAAAACAGCCTATTTCCCTCTAGAAAATTTAAATCTGGTTTGCAAATTCTGCTTACTGCCTTACTCAAGAACATTTCTCATGAATGATTGAGGGTGGATAGAGCATACCCATACCATGTTTTGTTTTGGTTTTTTTTTGTTTTTGTTTTTGTTTTTGTTTTGGGGGGGATTGGTCTGATATCTCACTCCTGGTAGAAATTTCCATTATCAAACATTTTTTAAATAACCTGCTTTTCTGCAGGCTCTTTCAAGGAATCTAGTATCTTGGCAACAGGCATCCCCTATTGCAGAACCAGCTGAGGTGCATGTATCTGGTTGGAGGCAGAAGGCGGGAAGAAGAACCAGCATGGAATCCCAACACAGGCCAGAGACCTACAGCAGGGCGATGAAGTGTTCTACATCTGAAAACCGACTATCTGATCTTGAATTGTGGTTGTTCCAATGGCTAGTTCTGTATCATCAGGATTAAATGAGGTAACCCATGAATTACACATAAAGCAATCTGGTACGCAGAAATCAAGACTTCCTAAGTTGGTTATCATGACTCTCAGATCAGGCTGATCACATCACAACTGCCCTGTAGATTTCTAATGGATATTCTGAATCAGGTTGTCTGAGGGAGACTCAGAACACTCACTTCCTAAAAGCTTTTCAGCTAAATCAGGAGAGCTGCCAAGGTTAGGAACCACCAGCCTAGAGCTATGGTTTTCAAATAGCCTCCTATGCACTTGTTTGTATTGGAAAATACAAACAAGGAAAGGAAAAATGTCCTCAGACCAAAAAGGAAAAATGTCCTCAGACCAAAAAGGAAAAAAATTTAAAAAGCTGGAAACCAGCAGCCAGAAACCATCAGCCTACAGGATAATCACTTGCCTCCAAAGCAAGTACAAAAACAAGGTCAGCAGAAACCATGCAGGGAAGGGATGTCCATTCAAACTGACAAGCACAGGGTAGCCTTCCCTCGTGCACTGCTGAGTCCTGCCAGACCAGGCAAGCATAAGCAGTTACAGGTTATCTGGTAATGTGGTATAGCAGTAACAGTATTGAACTGATCAGAATAGAGTATTTTAATATTGTCTGTACTGCATAGTGGCCGTATGGCCCCAGGGTCAACTCCTTGTGGCTCATTTCATCAGTAAAATAGAGATCATGATATATCAGAGTTTGTAGAAAACAAAATTAAAAGAGAGTTGGGTATTCAAAAAAGTTGGGTGCAGATGAAATATAGGATTATTTTATTTTTACTTTGTACCCCTAAGATGTAAGGTCCAAAATGGCAGGAACTATAGGCATTTCATCTATCACTGTCATCTCAAGATTTTGATTTCTAGAAACATCACACAATCCAGATAACCACATGCCTTTTTGAGCTGGATCAACTCTAGATCTGAGAAAGCAAAAAAAAAAAAAAAAAGAATCCTTGAATGCTACATCAAAAACTAATTATGTACTAACCAGTGGCTAACTGAACATAAGAAAAAAATTACAAAAAGTTATTAACACTGTTTATAAATGTTGACTGAAAATAGTTTCCTCAGCTTTTCTCATTTGCACTTAATATTTGTTGAGATGTAGGGGTTTTTTATTTCTTCAATCAGTTCTATCATTCTGTGTTTCCTAAACAGTTTTTAACTTAAACTTAGAAACTCTGTGCACAGAAGAATTAAACAAATATTCGTATCTAAAAAAAAAAAAAAAGAAACACACTACTTAAAAATAGAAAATATTTTTAAAACTTCCAATATATTTATCAAGCACCCTCTATAAGCTTGGAAGAAGTAGAAGGCATAGGCCTCCAATTAAGTGGGAAGTCAAATGCTAATGAAAGCAATGGGTACCAACCCCAAATGGTAAAAATCCTCATGCGATTATACTTTGCTTTGGTGGATAATTTTGTAAATGAATGTAGGTGTCAATAAAGTTGAAAGATTTTCCGAAGAGAAGGCTTAGTGCAAAAGTAACTGCAACATATATACAAATTCAAATAAACCTACATGCACAGAAGTGAAGTTTTTTGGACTTAGAAGCCTTCTAGGAAAAGCTGTTTTCCCATTCTCTTATTCCTTTCTAAGTAGTAACTGCTCAACTAAATTTTTAAAGGCAAGTACTTTTTCTCTTTAGAGAACATTAATGTGTTTCAGGCGAACACCGATGCTAAAAAATTTTTTTAAAAATCAAGTTTTCTTCAAAATACCATTTTTTTCTCCTCCCCACCTATTTTCTCAAGCTTCAGCTTCAACTTTAGATCTTCCAGAAGGCATCTCTCAACACCCAAAGTTTCTCAGGTGCTCTATTGTGAGTGGCCATGGTGTTCTGAGTCTGTATGCAAGGTAGGATATGTGTTTTACTTAAAGTCCACACGCAGTGCTAGCTTCCCAAAGGACAGACTGTCAGCTCCTTGACGGCAGATGCTGGCCTCCAGTTCCTAGCTCACAAGAGAAGACTGATAATTGCATGTTTACAGTAGTAGTAAATGGTTCTCAAATGGTTTCTGCCCAGCAACCCCAGCATCACCTGGAGGTTAAAAATGCAAATTCTTGGTCCCCGCCCCAGATCTGCTGAATCAGAAACTCAGGAAGGAGGGTCTAGCAACCTGTTCTAACAAGCCCACCCAGTGAGCCTGATGCTTACTGAAGTGTGAGAAACAAAGGAGTTGGTACTCAAAAAAAAAAAAAAAAAAAAAAAGTCTTGCTATGTATTAGGATTACTGAGAGAGAACAGTTTTCTCAGAGTGATTACGACTGAATAGATAACCCAGTTTGCATGCTTCTCTCAAGAAATGTTCTCTGATGAGGCTTTTCTGCTTTCAAGATGAAGTCATTCATTTATTTTTCTCCTTTGAGGTCACAGTAGCACAGACAAACAGTCTGTTAATAATGATTTTTGCTAGCAACATGGCTTAAAAAAAAAAAAAAAGAAAAAACGAACATTTATCATTGGCATGCCGATAGAGGTTACCCGACGAACACTAAGAAAAAAAAGTGAAAGAAAAAAAATAATAAAACAGCCTCCTTAATTTGTTCCTCTGTCAAAATTTTAATCAAAAGGTGCTTAAAGTTTTCAAGTCTTCAAGGGGAGAAGAATATAAACTGCAGAGAGTGGGTTTTAAGAATATTCATTTGGGTCAGGTTTTTTCACCCCAAGGAAATGCTTTGCGGATCTCCACATCATCTGAGGCCACGGCTTTGCCCAAAGTACAAAATATTAGAGAAACTACATTTGGACCATATTGCTTTAAAGCCATCTTGGAGGAGGGTAAACAAAAACTCTATTATCTCGGAAACAGCTCCTTAGATTTGGGCCTCATCTAGAAAATAGAAGGACTATTAGCTAAAAATACTCCTTGAGAAGTTATCAGGAGATTAGAAAATAATACTCAAATCTCTAAGAAAAAGTCACACACGATCTTAGTATTTTGAATATTGTTGATGTAGCTGACCCTTTAGCCCTTCCTTGCTTACCTTCCCTAATCTTGAGCTTATTTTGACTAGGACGGTGGAAAAGGCTAAGAATGAAAAATGATTCGCTAAGCTCTTTTCAGTTTTTATAAGCAATCTCCACAGACTCAGACACTGCCATATATTTTCCACCTGAGCTGTGGAAAGAACCATCATTAGGAATTTTATTACAAATAGGCACTTACTTATGCACCACTTTCAGGGAAGAAAAAACCAGACAGGTGGTCATACAAAAATCTGAAATTCCCATGGCTTCCTGTCTTTTATAGCAGAAGCATTTGACACGTTGGCTGTCAAATGTAGAAAATCCAATTCATCTTGAATTTGAGAAGGTTACAGTAAACCAAAATACACCTTGTATTATTCTTTTTTTATCCTCGATACTATTGCTTTTCTTTGTTCTGCTCAGTGAGTTTGGATCTCATTTTTTTTTCCTCGCCAAAAGATGAAGCATTGAAATACCCCAATATAAGCACAAAATTATAGCTTACTCTGAGTTATTAGTGTACCAATTTGAAAACAAAATCCTGTAAAGGAGAGTTCTAAGTGGTCTGTTATCAGAATTGCTACTTGCAAGGGTTTACAAATGGAGAAGTTTATCACTTATTATTTAAAACATGAAACTATTTTCATGTTACATCAATATGCATGTCTAGAAGCTTGTTTAAGGAAACTATTCACCATGCAAAGTTTTAAATGCACAGTATCAAAGAATAATTTTTGACATTTTGATTCATACATGCTTATAAAGCTCCAAGACAACATGGTTTAATTATAAAACATATTTCTACTGCCTTAGTCATGCCAATTAAATTTGATTGGATACTTTCTTTATTCAACAAGCCCCTTTCATGTCATTTTAATTTACTGTCAAAGCAGCCTGAATATTGGAAACTAAATTATTTACTACAGCCCATAAGCCAATAATGTTCCATTTGTCTCGTACAGAGGGAGACTAGACTAACAAGATTATTAAGGACATTACTTGTAATAGCGAATGTCCTTCACTTTATTTGAGCTTCATGCTGTGGTTTCAGAGATCATACTTCAAAAGAGTTCCATTTCATTCCGTCACAGAACCTCTGATATAAATTATGCTCCACTCCCTTTGTAATATTCTGATCATAGAGAAAGGGGACCCAATATCGTTGAGTTGGAATGGAAGCTCACTCTCTTCTGAGACAGCTACATAGTACACTCATGTTAAACACCTTTGATGCATTCCCTTGTGCCAACACTGCCAAGCAGGGAGAAATCAGATGGATTTATCTCAGAGTGATAATATTTCACACACAAAATTCACAAAAGCATTTTGTTTTCACCGTCTGGAATGCAAACGCTGCTTCTGAGAATCTCGGCTATGTGAGTAAACCAATGATCCTCGTGTGCAGAAATCAGAGAGAGTTCAGTAGGCATTGTGTATCTGGACAGACACTTCGTGCAGAGCTCCCTGATTGTGGAATCCTAGAAAAGGAATTAAAATGTCTCAAGCAGAAGGACTCTTAAAGGCAGGAAAAATAAATAAAGCTATAGTAAACTCTAATATACCCATGGTCCATGGGAATTCTGCAGAGGTTAAACCTCATGCTAAGACTTATTTAACATCTTCATTAGTGGTCTGGAGAGGGAGGAAACGCATCACTTATATCCACAAATGGCAATTAATTGAGAAGTGTTGTAATTATTAGTAAAAAAATGAAAAAGAACACAAAGAGGGCTGGAGAGGCCAAACCCAAGAAAAAACTTCTACAAAGGCGATTGATCAGTCCATGAAAAGTTTACAGCAGAGCAGAAATATTAAGTCCCATAGAGGTGCTTGGAAACATTTTAAAAGATCACAAAATGATGTCAGACTAGAAACCGGCTATAAACAGTTCAAAATAATGCTCAAAAATAAATATGTGTTGGGGGGTGTGGGCGGCTATGTGGTCCCTCAAGAGAGGAAAAAGCAGAGCCATCAACTCAGAGAAGTCATGGGGAAAAACAAATGTTCTCTTGACTTCCACAACAGTCAAGTCAATCAAATTATCAAAGAAGAATATTAACCCGGAAAAAAAAAAAACTGATAAAATACTTTGAAAATAAGTGTTTATCCTAGCTCAAAGATGAATGAAAATTTCATAGCCAAGGGTATCAATACAAAGGAAACCTTCATTTCATGTAATGAAATTAGACAGTGATTCTTTTCATATGCCTCATAATGCCCTAAAAATTATTTAAAAAGGCTGACAGGGCCATATGAAATATAAACTTAGAGATGGATGGGAAAGAAAGAAAAATAGTAGTAGGCATACAAAATGGAGCCAGGAATTAACGAAATATAAATATTTGTTTTGGTTTTAAACCCAATAAATGTTGAGTGGTAAGTTATATTATTCTACAAATGACTGATCAGAAGAAATATCAAAGAGCTCCAGCTTTCCAAGTGAACCAACATAATTCCTGAGTCACATATTTTAGACATCCTGTATATCACAAAGGATTATCAAATTATTCTCTCTCTTATATGCATGCTTCTATGCAAGGTAAAACAATTCTACCAAAATAATAGAAAGAATTACATTGTGCAATTGACGTAAAGCCCATTTTCTCCAGTAATGTGATATAAGCTATTTAGTAGTGCCTCAACCATTAAGCAATCAACCATCTTTTGATAAAGGAAAATACAGTAGGCCCTTAGCCACATTTGAGGGGTTCTATACGCTATGGTTAAAAGCAATGCATTCTCTCATAAGTTTTTCTTCAGTTACTGCACTGTTTAACTCAATTATGAAAAGGAATCTATTTCTAATTTTGTTGAAGTAAATGCTTGTGAAGGCAGCAAATTACACCTTCGAGATGAAAGGTCTCAATTTTGATGCTGAAGAGCACAAGGTGACACTTGTGTACCTGGCTCAGATTTACGCAATCATGGGCAAATATTTCAAGGCAAATGCAGCTATAATGTTTATGTTAAAAACAATAGGTTATGACAGCAGTCAGATGTTCTATATCCCTCAAGTGTTGAAAATAAATTGTTCCTTTTTGCACACAAGAGATGGAGATTACCAAGGTGAAACATGACAGAAAATTTGTAGAAAATGAACTTGTCTGTAAGCAAGGCTTGCCTGCTGGTACTGATTGATAAAAACAGTACCCCACAGGACACTGTGTGTTTTCTTAATGAGTTAAATGACAATGAATTTTGAACAGAGAGCCTTGAAAAAATAGTTTGGGTTGTTATCTGTCTTCTCTTGAACTTCTGTTCACACACAAAGTGACCAAGTTTTGAGTTCAAACATTGCCTAGAGACAAGTTTTTATTTTCCCTCAAGATGGCAGCAAGCTTGGCACACATTGGGTTCTCAGTCATTTCATGTGAAATATATGAATTGGTTCTCTATAAGCCCATAATTCTCTTTCTACCTGGCTATCCCCTCTTTCTCCTCAAACTCCCCCAGGTCACTTACTTCAAAGACAACCTGTATTTCTCAGCACCAGCTCACTGAGACGTACCCTTCTATCCTCTCCGCTCAAAGCTCAAAGAAGAACAAACTAGAGCATAATAAATGTGAGGCCAAACATATGCCTTTTTTTTTTTTTTTACAGATAGAAACCCATTAATACCCCTTTAGTTCACCCTAAGATCTCTGAATTCTTGATCACATACTCACTTTCACGACTGACGTCACTTCACTTCTGAAGGACATTTGATGAGCAGTAGTGATTGGCTATGACTCTAGGGACCTTGTATAACTTGCAAAAGTTGAGATTTTACCCCAACTTGTGTACGTATTAGTTACAGCCGACTAAGTTACCAGACATTACACATGAAGCAAGACTTTCCATATTCATTTTATATGCCATTCTGTGATTTATTCCTCCATTATTAGACCATTTGCCTTAGTAAAAGAGCTAATTACCAAATTCACTAACACAAATGGGAAGAACTAACTCATTGCACTGCCCCACTAGGTAAAAGTTACAAGAATTTCATTACAGCCTTGATTCAATTATACTTGGATTTCATTTCAATAATATATGTCTACAGACAGTATCATCTTTTGTCATTTTAATTTCTTAGGACTTTTGAAATAACATGAGGCAGAAAATTAAATAAAACGTTACATTTTAGGTCATTCAAACTACTTGAATTTTTTAAATGCAGGATTCATTTTCCCTCTGTATCAACAATGATTCATCTTCCTGATCCATGATATATTTAATCTGAAACTTAAACATAACCATTAATAGTTTATTCAGGAGAGTTCGTGTTTTATAACATCTGTCTATAAGACTACAGACAGGACAGAAATAGAAATCAACTAATTGTTAAGGAACAAGAAAACATTTTCGATAAAATGTTCACATTTTTAACTCATTAAATCATTTTCCATTTATATGCATACAGACATAATTCACTTCGCCGTACTTCCTATATGAGTATTATCAATATCAGCTCCAGCATTTATAATTCTAGAATTGTCTGGGGTCTGCAGTTAATAGATTTACAATCTCCGTAATTTCTGTGGGGTTAATATCACATATTTCTGAGCTCCAAATTGAACAGGAACAAAGGTACGCCTTACAGACTGCTGATTTATCAATCATTTGTCTTCTCAAAACATGATAATTCATTTTCTATGAGCTGATCAATGTTTTAATTTTTTGGTATTTCATTCTGAAGAATGTGCTATGAATTCCCAAGATTAGATTCTTTATGCAAGAGTGGAAATGTACACTAGATTCTGCTGTGAAAATGTACATGAGAGAAACCCAACATGTATAAATATATTGTAAAGATATGCATTTTAATGTTGTAATTATAGTGTATGCAAAATGCACAGTATATATACTGCATTCAAATATTTTAATATACTTATCTTCTTTATGTAAATATCTATGCATAACGTTCTATAAATAAAATTGTAAGATAGAGTGAATAACATTTCAACATAGAGAAATATATGTATATGCAAATCTATAGATATGTATGCATGTATATTTTCCTGATTGAACTTTATATACTACCCTCCATTTTGACTGAAACAGTGAAATAACTAGCATGTTGCCTCTCTGAAGCCGAAAGCAATTTCCTTTTCTAATTTTAGTTATGCAAAGCCTATGGGCATCATCAGCATTTAGTAATTAGTTTTATAATTACTGCTGTTTTGCTCACTGTCATTCAATTTTTCTTACAACATGGTCTGGGATTGAAACATCCCACATCCACAGCTGTGTAAATTGCTATCCATTTATAAGGCAAAAAAAGTAACATTCTACATACATCATTATTCAGTCAAGAATGTGTTGCTGGTACTTAGGTGATGCCTTGAGTGCATAAGCTGCCCACTAAAATACCAAGAAAAATGGCGCTCCAGATTCTAAGAAATGCTGTCTAGTAAAGTAGAGAGGGAACACAAAAGCTGCTAGAAGAATAAGACTTCATCAAAGAATACTCCAAAATCTGAGAAATCTAAAGTTTGTGATATCATGACAAGCATTTAAAATGGTAAATACTAGCACTTCCTTTCTACAGGGAAGGGGAAATGAACATAGGCATAGACATCCATAGCCAGTGACCTGCTCTGCTAAAATTACAGTGTTCCTTCTAAAAGGTAACCAAAGCCTAAGAAAGGTTTCAATCACAATACATTTTTCCGAAAACCCACTGAAAAAAGTCTAAATCTAGCTCACTAGGTGGATACTTCAGTTTAATTTCACTAAAAAAAAAAAAGATAAAATCAGGGCGCTTGGGTGGCTCAGTGGGTTAAGCATCTGACTTTGGCTCAGGTCATGATCTGGCGGCCTGGGATGGAATCAGGCCTGAGCTGGGCTCCCATTTCAGCAGGGAGTCAACTTGTGCTCCTCTCTCTCTGCCCCTTCCCCTGTTTGTGAGGACACCTGCACGTGTGCGCACATGTGCCTTCCCTCTCTCTCACCCATAAATAAAATCTTTTAAAGAAATGGTAAAGAGAAAAGTCTGATCTATTTCTTATGAAGACTGAAAACGTAAAAGCTGACTAATATTAGGTATAATGTTGCCGGATTACTATGAGCAGAAATACCCTCAGAGAAACTCCGAGCATTCTTTGACTTGATTTCTGAATATACCATTTGTAGTTACAGTCTCTTAAGAGTCATGGAAAATCAAAACAAAGCGATTGTTGAGTCTCACTTCATAGACTAAAGTGTTTGGGCCAGACCTGGGGCTCTCCATCAGCCAAAATCACAGGGAGTTGGCTTCAAAGCCAGCTGTGAATCTAGGGGTATCTCAACCTTGGGAAAATACAGTAATATTCTCCACAATTAAGAACCCATTTAATCTTAAACAAGTCACTTGGTGTCTTTGTGTCCCAGTTTTCTCATCTGTAAAACTGAAGAGTACCTGTCTGTTCTCATAGGTCCCTGAGCAGCTCAAGGAAGACAAAGATTATGAAAGCACACTAAAAAGGACATGAACTTTCTCCATGTAGCCACCATGGTTCCAAGGTGTACTCCTTTAGCTCTCTGGCTTCCAAGAAGGGCGCTGTCCAGGATCGTTCTTTAGTTAAACAAGACCTTCACTACTCTTGAATTCTCTCAAAGATGGTTTCTAATTTTTTTTACACCAAAAGCCTCATTTCTACAAATAAATTCCAAATGTTTCAAGACCAGAATTGCATCTTCTACTTCTTTTCTATCTCCAAGCCTGGAGAACAAACGGTAGATGATTAAAATATACTTCTTATTCTCAATGGATAAATAAAACCACAATAAAACAATTTAAAGTAAAGAAACTGCTAATAACTGAAAGACTGAACTGGCATCCTATTCTCTAAGGAACACATGGGGGCAACCAAGAACTTGTGGTAGAACAAAATAAAAGAATCAGATGATCAGGGAGAGGACATTAGCTTCGCCACATCATTTCTGAGAGCCTAAAAATCCTTTTTCCTTTGATTCTTTTCCAGGGCAGAGAGCACGTGATAAAATTCAGGAAGGACAGATGGTAAACTAGAACCAGCCTATCTTCTTTATCACTTTAAGGATGGCTCAGTCAATTAAGTGTCTGCCTTTGGCTCTGGTCATGATCCCAGTGTCCAGGGATTGAGCCCCACATGGGGCTCCCTGTTCAGTGAGGATTCTGCTTCTCCCCCTCCCTCTGCCCACACCCCACCCCCGCTAGCGCTCTCTTTCAAAGAAATAAAATCTTAAAAAAAAAAAAACAACAACAAACAAACAAAAAACCCTGGGGCTGGGGACAGGAACCCACTGATTAAAAACCACTAAAAGATACAGCAAATAGATGCTAAGTAGCTCTAAGAATTACACCAAGAAAATATCCATTTTGCTGTATTAAAGATATACTTGTACCTAAAAGATTCATTTTTTCTAGTGTTTGAAAATGATCAGAAATCCAGACTTAAAGTTTATTTTCTCGTGAAGTAGATTTTGACCAAACGTTTCAATTCAAATTCAAATCTTTCTTTTTTTAAGACCGTGTTTGTATTTGGTCCTAGAGATGGACATCTGTCTACCATCTACTTAGAGAGTCTTTGGCATCTTTCTGCCCAGTTTTTATGCTCTCTCAAATGTAAGTCAAAAAAGAATTTTGAAAGTTTATTTCAGGAAGCAAACACAGAGTTGTTGATTTTGCTGTTACCACAGTGATTACAAGCTGTATTATGCTTAACTTGCTAGCTGCAGATTGTTAAGTGAATGAAAAAAGCAAAGTCATAAAGTGGACAAAGCTGAAGAGATTAACCATTATTTCTGTGAACAAAAAGGCCACAAATTCCCACTCCTCATTCATACCACTGCTTAATTAATGCATGCAGGTAAAAGGAGGCCAAACAAAGGACTAACAAAAAAGGATAAAAAGGTTTCTCTTTAATACATTTACGCAGAAATTAATGAAGTTTCGAGGTGTCCATGGCAGGAATGGGGGTGAGGAGGTGGATGGATTCATTCATCAAATAGAATTACTCTAAACTTAAAAAACATGGACAATCTTTTTATCTTTAAAAACATTTCATGATCAATGCATCGTTCTTCGTTTACTTATACCCTGACCTGATTGGGTGAATTATTTTCTGTAGGTTGTTTTATCTGGTTTAGAGCAACCAGTTTAAATGATGTGTGTTTTCCAAATTTTACTTCAACATTTAAGACCGAACTACAATGTCTTATGTCTTCTGGTGCTCAGAAAGCCTTATGAAAAAACAAACAAATAAACAAACAAAAACCAAACCTCTTCCTTAAGCCGAATGTTTGCAGAGAGCAAATTTCAACATGAGCAATCCAGAACCCAATATGGGAATCTGGTAATACTGACACAAGAGCAAAATCTATCCTAACTTGCCTATTTATGATTATAGACTTCGGGACTGATGCTAAACCTGATAATTTCCTAAACAGGCCAAGCAAAGATATGCAAGCTTTCCCCCTGCCCCTCCCCCCCTTTATTGCAAAGGAGAGAGTCAACACAAAGTGTGGCTTCTGTGTGAAATGTACTCTGGGCTTGCCCACCAACTCTCTCGGATCCCAGTTCCAGTCTATAAGAACTGAAGCAAACACAAGAGCTGGGCAAGAAGTCAAAACATTACAGGGGTAGAATTCAGCTACACTCTATATGACAACTGTCAAGGGAAGAGTCATTTAATAAAATACATCTAGAAGAAGCATATCTCTAGCCAGAAAGGCATCCATGGTTTTTTGAAGCCTCAGATCTTCACACAATTGTAATCAACAATTAAATTCCTATTTTCAGCCCCAAATCCATCAAGTCTGCTTCTTGCTTCCCCGTTTCTTGTCTGCAAACTGACTTAGAGGAAGGTGCCAGGAAGATTCCAGAGGACATCTTTAGATAATTTAGCTTCACTACCCACACTCACCAGAAGAACACACTTGTTTATGGAAGGTCTCACAAGAGTAATCACTGATATTTCAATAAGAATAGCCACCAGAAAATAATTGTCTGGAAAACGGTAGGAAAGTGCTGATAAACCAAAAATACGTTTTTAGAACTTTCAAAAGCTCTTTTAACTCAAATATATGTATTAGTGTTTTTTAGTCACTAAAACTTTTTTTTTTCCATTAGTTTGGTATCTAATACACATTTGGATTTATAGTGTATTTGTATCTGGTGACAATCCTTTTACACATTAAAAATGCACATTGCTAAGAAAAAGGTCTTCATTAAAGAGTCTGAATAGGAATACAACAAAGGAGGCAGACTAACATATCGTAATTGTTTTTCATTATATTTGGCAGCACGGAGTTAATATGCTTAGATGCAAATAACTACAACTCTTTAGCGAAACAGATTTCAAGTGAATAAATACCTTAAATATGAAGACTGAATTTTCTTAAGACCCTTTAGGAAGAAAAAGCTCACCCCAAAGTTCTCGCTACAACGGCTAATAGCTATTATTCCTAATGGCACAAAATATCGAAGGGTTAAAATAGGCATAAATTAACTTTATTGTCAATCACTACATACAGAAGAATAATTAACTCAGTATGTTTATTTATCTACTTTTGCTACTTGATTAAATGAATGATTGATGACAGGTTCCTTGTTTTCTTTTCTTCCTTTTTGTCAGTATAAATGATCAGTATGAAACTAAACGGTGACATTAAAATGAAATCATTAGCAACCTAAAATGTGAGGCGACCTAAATGCAAAAGCTTCTGGCTCCTTCACTACTGAGAAATCTAATCAGATCCCTTTACACCCCAAAGAGACACATAATATAGACAGACGTACTTCCTAATCAGGTTCTTTCCCCCGATTTCCACTGTGTCTGCCATTGTCTATAATTATGCTAAAGGCCATTCATTTCTCTTAAGGTCATTTTAAATAAAGCTAATTTACAGCATTCTAGGTTCACTGTTGGTGAAATTTATGAACTGTGTTACTGTTTGGCATTTGTGGTCTTACTAAAACTAATGGAAATATCAAGAAGTCCTTGAGGTAGACTCATTCAAAATTAAAATATCAAATAAATGATCAATGATCACTTAAGTAATTTGATTGGTCTAGGATTTGCCATAATTTGATAACATTTGAAAAGGTTATTAGTTCTAGTTCTCTGCAAATCAGGTGAATAACATTAGCGGCAGAGATCCATAGCATACAATCAATATGGATATAAAGTTGTACACGTGGAGTGTAGGTGACATGCAAGGCAATGGGGAGTTTTCTTCCCCCCAAATCCACAGTCCAGTATGACAGGCCCCAGAAACTGAAGTGAAATATGAAAATCTGAGAAACCTGTACTGAAATACCCGATTTGGACCAGCTGCTCAATCCTTATCTAAAACAGTTACCACTGTTTCATAATTTTGTTCTGCCATTCTTCGAACAAGATCATGAAATGCAGTACTTCCAAGGGACAGTTTAAATAGGGAGAAAAAAAAAAAAAGAAGGGGAAAAGAACACTGGAAGTGGAAGGTAAAAAGAGGTGACTGCAGAACTAAGTCTGAGAACTCAGATTACACTAACACATCAACTTTCATTAATCACACAAAGGGTTTGCCACAGACATAATTCAAAAGAGAGCAATGCTAAGGAGGAGAAAGGGTTCAGCAAAGAGCTAATGAGAGCAGGGGATTATAAACCTGACACCGGGCAAGTTGTCCCACTATTTCATAGGATAATGTCACTGTGAAAAACCAGGAGGAAAAATTTAGTGTGCTCTGAAATTATCACCCCCTAATACGGTTTCATCTTACAAAGAGCTGTAAGTGAGGAAGTGTGTGAGTGTGATTCAGTCATTTGTTACACCAACAGAACATGTTCCGTAGTGGGGTGAGTTCCTCCAGCACTCACAATCTCACTCCCCGAGTCCACCGTGGTCAAGCAAGTTCGCTAGGAATAACGTCCAGTGAAAGGTCTGAATATTTTCTGCGTGCGGAGTTAATTCACCCAGATGCTAACAAAAACAGTGGTGCTGACATCGGGGGACCACAATCTAATCAATGTCTACCTGCCAGTCTCACTCCATCTGTTTTGGGGGCATTGGCCATAAGATGGGCTGGAATGCAATCATTATCTTGATAAGACATGATGGTATGGTTATTAAACACATACCAGTTACTTCTATAGGAGTTTTATCTGCATTGTGACAGATACAAATTGACAAAATATTATTTTTATTTTTCCTTGTGTTTTATACAGAGACTATTATTAATGGATTTGGGCCTCTTGAGCCACTTGCATAAATCATGGGCCAAACCAAATGACTTTCACTAGGTACAACTGTTCAGTGTGCAAAGGACCCAAGCTCACTTAAAGAAACCTACTTTGAACATCCTTTTTTCTCACTTAGATATCTTTTGCACCTAGAGAGCTGGAGTAATTAAAAATAACTCTATATGTAGAAGGAAAAAGGATCTCATCTCATGAAGTTTTATAAATATTAAATGGGATCATGGAAATATGGCATTTCTGCAAGTTTTTCTACCCAACGCGTACCAGCAAATGCCTTCATATACAACAAGGACTGGTATGCTGTTCCTATGACTTTTGGAAAAGATAATGTGTAAGTGCAAAAGTGATCATATAGCTTTCCACTTACACATCCCGAAAGTATGGACTCTTTAAGCCCCTGAAGTCCTGGCTGGCATGAGTAAAGCACTAGGAATGCAGTGTGGGTCATTCTGCGCCTCCCAATACATTCCTGAAATACACTGCGTTAGACACAAGTCAGTAACCCACATTTGTTATTTGTATTTCCATTCCCTCACTTCGAGAAATCTTAAAAACGAAAGAAAAGAATGTAAAATATGTATTCAGGGAATTACCATTTGCTTTATTGAAGGAAATCCGTTTTTAATATGAACTCCTGCAGAAATCCTCACCTAGAGAATTTCTGTAATAAGTAAAAAAAAAAAGTGTTTTTGTTAACGCGTAAGAGAACATTTTAGAAACAATTCGTCTGGCACTCTGCACTTCACAAAATGCGGTACCCATCCACTGGGGGCCACACCGAAGTAATCAATTATAATTGTCACCGGAAATCCTTACGAAACTCTGGAAACATCTGAAAAACACTTGAGTAACAACTTGAAGGATGATCAAACAGCTCACAGGGACAATTTTAAAAATACACCTTCTTTAGCCGCGTAAAATAACCTATCTTAACAATATCCCATCATCACTGTTAGAACTTTTTTTTTTTTTAAAGATTTTATTTATTTATTTGACAGATCAAATAAATAAGGCAGGCAAAGAGGCAGGCAAAGAGGCAGGCAGAGAGAGGAAGGGAAGCAGGCTCCCTGCTGAGCAGAGAGCCCCATGCAGAGAGCCCGATGTGGGGCTCAATGTGGGGCTCAATCCCAGGACACTGAGATCATGACCTGAGCCGAAGGCAGAGGCTTAACCCACTGAGCCACCCAGGCACCCCACTGTTAGGACTTTTACATTAGATATATAAATGCTAAAACTTGAGGGGACAGCATCCTCTAGGTGGACTGCATTCTAAGTGGAACAAAATTTTCCTGGCGTAGTAACACATGCAACTCCATTTCACTGAGCAGTTCACCTATAGGGGATATGCAAAGATGGAAATATTGAAAAAGAAAACATCAACAATAACAAAGATACCAACTATCTAAATGAGAGGAAGCCTTTGATCAAGTCAGGGAATCTTCTACTGTTGTCTCGACTCTAGAATCACCTCTAGTGAATGAGTCTGTATTACTTTTATATCATTTTAAAGATCTGATTTCATATTATAAGAGAGTAGTCTAATTCCCTCTTATGTCCATATCAAGTAGACAGTTGAATTAAAAAAAAATCAAAATGAAGATTCCATCAGATTTTATCCTCTACTGTTAGGAGAAGTTTGAGGGTGCTTTCCCAGAGAATTGCAACTTATAAAAATTCTCTTAACTCCATCGCCAGCATCAAAGCCATCAGAATCCAGTGCTGGAGAGTCTGGATAACCATAGTGCAGAGGACACGTCGGAGACTAAACCGAGTTTCACCAGAAAAACTGCACAGCGTCTGTGCTGTTCCAACATCGAGAATTAACACACATTAATTTGGCGCTGGTTGCGTAAAAGCTTCTGGCATTTCCTTCAGCACTTAAACTCATTTTCAGAGAATGGACTGCTGTAAAAGAATGCAGGCTCATTAGGAGTTTATTTCCTCAAAATGCTGAAGGATAGCAAGTTTCTTCTGTGAGGGATCAGAAAAACCACATTTATTTCCTTTGCGGGGGGAAGAAAACATCCCAAAGCTTTTTGGTTTTGAGCAAGCATCACAGGTTGGGAAATGAAGGATTTCATCTTGTTGTCACTCCCTGCCTTACCTCCTTTCAAGGCGGGCTGTGTTTTCTTTCCACAGAGCAAAATTTTAAAAGGAGCAGAAGCCAAATGCTTAAAATGAATGATCAACTTACGATTCATCTGAATCTATTCTTCCATGCTGCTCTGCTTAAAAATAGCATCATAAATGCACATCTGCAAAGACCGTGCAGCCCCCCTTTCCTGAATTGTACAAATTATTAGAGTCGTTGACAAAAGATTTTTTTTGTTTAGGGGTTGGTCTGGGCACTCTCTTTGGCAGACTGCCACTTTTCTCGCAGTAGAAATATTGCTTGTAGAAAGCCACATTGTACTGAACAGCTGTTCTGCTAAAACATTGAGCTAGCAACCCAAGAAATGACTGACTTCACATATGAAGCAAAACTGTTCCCTCCCTTTGTGCTCATTTAAATGAAAGTACAAAACATTTTCTTCCACGCTGTCTAGTCTTCCCTCCCAATGATGGGCTTTGCTGGGGTGTGTGTGTGCGGGGAGCCAAGGGAAGCAAGGAACTCTCCCATCACTGCCCCAGTGGTGCGCCTGAACTTTGGCCATTCTACTGCGAGGTTCCCGGGATGGCTGCTTCTCATCTGTTCTGACCCCTTCTATATTGCCTCTGATGCTGAACGATTTTCTGAAAAACTCGATCCATGAGGATCGTGAGATTTAAAAACATACCTCATTCCAGGCTTTCTTCCATCTCTGTGAAATGCTAAGATTCTAGAGAAAAGGTACTAGAAGATGGTATTTGATTAAGCTCTTGGCTTTGAGTGTGGTATGTGACTGATGCTCCTAGTTGTTTGAAATTATCATCAGATAATAGCAGTACACACAAGTATTCTGTGTCCTACATGCCATTTGGGTATTCTGTTTAAAATACTCTTCTGAAAAGAAAAACCTTCATAAGCTTACTTGACATCTCAGAGACCAGAATTCTCATTAAATGTCACCATGTTTATGGCGGAAACTATATTTATGCATAACAGATTATCCAACATTTTGCTTCAACCTCTCTCAACATGAATAACACCTTGCCTTATTATTATGTGAGCATGTGTGTCACTCTTGCTCGATTATAAACTCCTAGAGGGTTCAGCTTCTTTTCCTCTTTGCCTTCTATACACAGCCTAGGGAGTCTAGCAATGTGGTAAGCACTCTAGTACTCAGAGCAGGAAAAGATTAAGGAAAATGACAGAGAAAAGGGACTCATTCCTGGTCTCTAATGACAACAACAATGAAATGGTACCCTAAAACCTAAGGATTTATATAATATAATAAGATTATATCCTATAACACCAAAACACTGAGGGAAGTATCGATTATACCCATCACTTCAGTGAATCAACCTTTCATTTCAGATACAGCCTATTTTAAGAATGCTTTTGTCTTTTTATCTCAATAAAATATCCACATATTAAAAATTTATCTCAACTTTTCGATCTCATTATTTTAAGCATTAGCTTAACATTAAGTTGCCTTAATATGCCCAAGTCCCCTGTGTTTAACCAACATTCTAATTTTCCTCTTCTCTGTCATAGGATACGAGTCAAGACTTCTGACATGTTAGAATCTCCAAGTGTATTTTTAAATAAATGTCGCATATTGACCATCTCTTCCTCCTGATTAACACCATTTCGGAAACACAACCTTACCAAGCAAAACAAAACAAAAACACAAGTTAGTTCTGACATGATAAAAATCCTAAAAAGAAATCCTAACATGCCTTTTTTTGTTTCTAAACTTAAGCTTCCAATAAAATCTAGGCACTGCCATGTAAGACCAGCTGAATTCTGAAGTCCAACTACCCCCTCTTCTAGGCAAACAGAGGCCAAAGAACTGTTACTTTTCATAGTCACAGAGATTTGAACCTGGAAGCGTGCAACTACATTGACCAACAGCATACTCTTAGTAAGGCTCTGAAGACACACTGAAATGATGGAGATTATCAGTTTCCATTGCATTCACACATTTTGCTGGCCTCATTGACCTTGTATACATGCACTGTACCTTTGTTATAGGTTGTCAGAATTCCCTGAAAGAGTCCCTCTCTCTCATCTCTGCGAACTTTTCCAGCAGTATTTATGGCAAACCATGTAATGACTCACACCAGAAAGCTTCAGTCTGGCTGCCTGCTGGATGTAAATCACACAGTAGCACATGCTGAACAACTTAACCCAGATTGTTCTGCAACTTTGGGAGTTCAGCGTCCATAGGAGAGACAATGAAGGGTGCATTAGGTTGGGCTCAACTAAGAAAACATCGCTGTACTGCTTTACATAAGGTCCTCTGTATGCCCAGAGTGAGGCTTACCTGCATCTGCATCCTCATTTTCCATCAGAGCTAGCTAGAACATACTGCATTTTACACATTTTGTTATGCCATCTTCATGTCTCTTTTCAAAATAGAAAATGATAGCAATTTTGCTTTTATGCTAAAATTCTTGTAAAAACCTGGATACTATTCATCTATTTTTATTGAAGAAAGCCAATATTTTAAAGTATTTATATAAAACCCAAACTGTGTACACAGTCTGTTTTCATCATCAGTGCTGATATTCAACACAGCCTTATTTCCCAAACTGTAAAATTATATATGAGTGATGTGCTTTAATTACAAAACACTACTGAAAAATATATTTCTAAGTTTCTGTAG
Source organism: Neogale vison (assembly GCF_020171115.1). Classification (NCBI taxonomy): domain Eukaryota; kingdom Metazoa; phylum Chordata; class Mammalia; order Carnivora; family Mustelidae; genus Neogale; species Neogale vison. Next base: position 64,244,571 of record NC_058103.1, read on the forward strand.
TGCGTTGGGAAGTGAGGATGATCAACTCACGAATTTTAATTTCCTCTACTTCTTGGTACAGTAGTATTCACCCTTTGAGCACTCGCTCAACACCCTGTGATTGACAGTCTGAAGGGACAATGGCAGAAGAGTATTTGCTAATGACTATGCTTTAGTACTTAGTAACCTGTTCACTTTAGTAAGTGGTCAAAAAAAGATGCTTCTGTAGCCTAGTCATATTTTTCCATTTTAGGAATGTGGTTTTAGAGATAGGTTCAATTCTACCTGCAAATAACGAATTCAGCTTTAAGTCCAATCTTATCCATTCCAATGTTCAGAGTAACATTGGATTTCTTATAGACAAATCCCAAATATCTTATTTCTAATGATTTCTCTCATGATGGTTATAGCCATACCATACCTTAAGCCCCCAGGTGAATCAGAAAGATACATAATATATTATGTGGGGAAATCAATCCAAACAATTATTTAACTGAACTGGCCAGTTGTTTGATTAGTTAAGTCAAAATGGCCAAACAACAGTCCCATGTAGACAAAGCTTTAATCATGTTTCTCTTTAATAAGATCCTTCATCTATAGAAGACACTGAATAGCCCCTGTTTGATCATTTGCTATATTCATTTGAGAAACCAGGCCAAAATAATAAGCCAGACCAAGCCAATGACTTAGTAGGACTGTATGCTTAGTTTTCCAGCCATATGCACAATGCAGAGAAATATATATATACATATATGTGCATACAGTTATATAACTTATATAAGCATACAGTTATACATATATAACTATATATATATATATATATACGAACATAAGAACACACATTAGCTCTGAAGATAAAAACAAAAACAGATTTTCAGAAAGCGCATTCCGCACCATATATTTTCATCAATACACTTTTAAAACAAACACAAGGCTCAACCCTTTACTATTAGTAAAATGCTGCTTACCATGTAGGTTCTTTAAAAAGTCCCTAATTCCCTTCCAGTTCTAAAGCTCTTCACAGCACTTGGCAAACTATAGCATGCAGGTGAAATCCAGACTGCTGCCTGTCTCTCTACAACCCGTAAACTAAGAATTTAAGAAGAAAAAAAAAAGATTAAATGCTTAAAAAAACTCTGGAGATTTCATGGTTTGTCCTAATTAGAGAGTTCAGCATTCTCAAATAAAGTTTTATTGAAATACAGGCATACTCAGCTGGACCCAGACGGTCCGTGGCTGCTCTTGCCTTCTAACAGCGGAGCTGAGTAAGAGACTCCATGGCCCACAAAGGCTAAAGCATTTACTCTCTGGTCCTTTCCAGAACACATTTCCTGACCCTCATCCTAGAATCTGTTAACTAGGTTCTGTCTTGGCTTTCTAACTTCCCCTTTTGGGTGATCTATGGGCGGAGTGGAAAGACTAGACAATTTAATACTAGTTGTAACTTCCAGTGAAGAAAGGGGAAGCGGGGACAATAGCCAGGGTGTACCATTGTGCTCCCGTGACTCCTTATTAACGGGAACAGGTTGTTTATAAATTTTTTAAGAAAACTGTGTAAACAGCTTAATCAATTCTCTTTCTTCCATATCCTGATTGACATTGCAGTTGTCGGTTAATCACATTTCTTAAGTAATACGAACAGTAACAAAGCCCTAGAGAAGGGTGAGCCGATGAACACTCAAGAGGGACCAGGTGAAAAAGCAGGAACCTGGGACAGAACAAGTTTCCATTTGGGAAGCGATCTGTTTTTCTTGTGTTTCTGCTGTTAGAGTACATTATAGTGCTTTAAAGAAAAGAAAAAAGAACCTTTTTATTTTAGAATAATTTTAGATACACAGAACAGTTGCAAAGTTAGGACAGAGAGTTCCAATATGCCCTTCACGCAGACTCCCCTAATTTCAGCATCTAATGCCTGAAATGATTTTTTTTTTCATTGAATTATGACTCCTTTGCCTTTGACTAGCCTCAAAATCTTTTGTGAATTGGAACACAGTACCATTAGATCTAAAAAGGGCTGGTCTCTACACATAAACCCTGTATGTGCACTTATGTTCATTTGCAATACAAGTGAGGAAGGGGATGCTTACGGACAGCTGGTGACCTGTGCTGACCTGAGAAAGGAAATGCTCTCTATTATGGAGGAAAGGTGCTGAATTGGAATTCCAGAGGTCCAAATCCTAGTTCCAAGTCTTCTATTGACTTTATATCACTGAAGTTCTTTCTCTATCAGTTTTCTCAACACGACAGCAGGGGGACTGAAACAGATGATCTGTACAATTTTTAAGCCCCAAATTCTTTGGGCTTTCTTCTCCTACTGGGGCACTGACATTTGCTGACATATTATGGACCCAGGAAGGATGTGAAAAGCTGCAGTCAATCAGTATTCAAAGCCACATTCGTTTTACAGGTGGAGGTCACCACATGTTTATTAAGGCACAGCCAAGAGTTATGCACAGTATCTAGAAAGCTGTTTCTGAAAATTAAAGCCACAGTACAATTTCAATCATATAAAGCAGTCAGAGGTGACTCCTTCTTTGCTATCCCCATGAAATATTGTTATCTGCAGAGCCCTGAAACTATATATTGTGCTTTGCAAGAGGTGATAAGGCTAACAAAAACACGTTCAGGAAGTCCAGCCCTAAAGAACAGGGCACATAAACTTCAAAGTCCTACGTAAGTGAGTACAATGTAGTAGAAGGCAATGCCAGACTAAAATATTACATTACAAGAACTGGTAGACTTCTTAAAATAAGTTGAATGTGACATGGAATGCAAGGGTGTCCCCTAGGATTTTTGCCAAGAGTATAAAGCAAATAAGAAACATACAAAGTTTTACATTCATATTTTTTCTCTATCATTTATTTGGCACTTCGCTTATTTACTTTAAACTTTCACTGCATGCTGTTTTATTTTCCTTTTTGTATTTATAATGATTTCACGTATGCAAATCTTGACAATCAGCAGATAAAATCTGTAAAGAGATGGAACTATATCATGTATTTTTGAACCCAAAGCACCAGGGAGATGCGATATCTTCCTGTAAAGGGCAATTAAATAGAAGAGAAGGAGAACAGAAATACTAGCAGAATAGGAGATGTTAGAGAATTTGGCTTTTGAAATTACTAAAAAACAGCTTTAAAACCCCCAAGGGCCTCAACAGAAGCTAATTTGAGACAATAAGTGCTACATCTTTTCTAAAAAATTGGGGTTTGGGATTAGAGAGTCAGTAATCACTCAGAGCAACTTACAAAAAGAAAATTCATAGGAGAAACTGAGGACTAGAGAGGACACTCTAACACAGATCATATTGTTCATCTAATTTTATCAAAAGCTCTCATCTTCCTTCTTTCTTCCTCCCCTCCTTCTTTTCCACTTTTATTTCTCAATAAATGGTAAATGCTTCCAAAGCCAGGACTATGCCTTATACTTTCTCTATATGCCTCCAGAACAGCCAACAGAGGACTCGGAGGACCAAGAGAAAATACTCAACTACTGGTTGAATAAACTTGAATTTATACACCCAAGACATGGGTTTCTTGAGATTATGGTTTTAACCGTCAACTCCTTAGCTTGTACATGAGAGAAAAGGTTGGCAGGAGAAGACAGCTCATCACAAGGCGGTGGTACCACCCCTCCTAGCTCCTACTCAATATACTGTTTATTTTCCCTTTGGTTTCACACTATTCCCATCATTCTCCCTCCATTTTTCTGCTGCCCTTTCTTTTTTACTCTTTTCTTTCTTCACCCCAGCCTATGACTTTAGACCCACCTGCAGTTCTCAACGGCGATTTTCAGCTCACTATGCCAAGACAGAATGTGGTACTATATAATTTAATTTAAAAACATGGTTAAATACTTCCTTTCCTGGGCCCCTTATGTGGAGATACGGACATGGATAAAATGTCCCAGACTATTCCCTCAAATAGTCCACAGTCTAAAGACAGAGATAGGTATAGTAAGAAATGAATTATGGATTGATACTGTTAGATTGATATCTAACAGTAACCCATAGGAACAAATGATTAATGTTCTGGGGAAGGAGAGAAGATTTAGGCAAGGAAGTGACATGTGAGCTGGGTTTTTAAGGAAGAAAAGGATCCAACAAAACTAGAAGGGAAGGGACATTCTGGTTAGTTGACAGGATGTACAAAGGTACAAACATGTGGTGTGAGGTATTCAGTATTGCTAGGGACAAAGAGGATGGCAGCGGATAGAGGGACAGACTAATGAATCTTGACGCAGAATGCAGAAGTACTTGTGCACTCTTTCAGCCACATTTCCAAAAGTCTCCGCAAAAAACTCTGGAAGAAGTCTTCTGTTTTTTGCCCATCCCCCTTACACCTTTGCCTTCACCATGAAAAGAGCCTCTCCCACACCTCTGCTGTCTCCTGACAGGGGAGACCTGAGCTGACCTCTGAGGAAGGAGGCAAGCCCAGCCAGAGCTGTGGCAAGAAGTAAAGCAGCCAGCTCAGCTCAGACTCCATGCGCCCACCCCAGAATGATCCAGAGCAACCGGAGCAGTCAGAGCCTTGCAGCCTGTGCAAGCTGATGGCTCGCTGCCCTGGCAATGGCTGACTAGCTCACAAGAGTATGCACGTATTCTCGGCCATCACGCTCCCAACCAGGCTTCCCCGGAGTCAGCATTTGGAGTTGGGGGCAGCTCTGTATACGCACCAGTGCCAGGCGCACTGAAGGTAATGGTAAACAGCCCAACTCTGACAGGGGCATGAGGTGGAGAACCAGCAGTGCCTTTCCGGGCTTTGTGCCGAAGGTGGACCAGGGTCCCCCTCTGTAGAGAGGGGAGTTTTCTCAAGAAAATGCAGAATTGTAGAGAATTACAGTCTCAGAGAAGTACTCAGCCACCATCAAGTCCACATTTGTCAGAAAGCCCTTTGTGCCCAGGTTCAGGCTCAGAGATGGCAATCCTGGGAACCAGGGCAACATAAACAAGGCTTTTCTCTCATGACATAAATAAAATCAAGTAAAAGGCCAGTTCTTCCATGGACTTCCTTCAAAAGTCCTAAGTTCACTAGAGAGATCGAAAAGGACAACATGTCATTAAAAATGCTTCTTAGAAGCATACCTAAGAAAAGACAATTATATTCCATCATATTTCTGTATAGTAGTAAAATCTGGCACTTGTTACTGAAATAAACAGGAGTGAACATTGGCAGTTCTGCATCTGGATGGCCCTATTTCCACTGGATGCCACCCCTGACTTTGAAGATTTTATGTATGTATGTATTTATTTATTTGAGAGAAAGAGAGAGCGCACACAAGTTGGGGGGAGGAACAGAGAGAAAGGGAGAAGCTGACTCCATACTGAGCACAGAGCCTGATGCAGGGGCTGATCTCAGGACCCTAAGATCATGACCCGAGCTGAAACCAAGATTCGGACACTGAATCGAAAGAGCCACTAAGGTGCCCCATGGTGCCACCCCTGACTTCAGATTGGGTTAAGTGAAACCGAAGACTAAAGCAGGGACTTGGGCCCCCAGTCTCCTGAAGGTGGCAGACGCAAGAAAAGAAACCAAGTAAGAATCAAGCCAGTCTTTTATCCTGCTCTGCTACCCCTGTGGGGAAGCTTTTGTTCAGAACCTAAGGGTTTAGTCTGCGTGCCACCATTTTCCTGAGTAAAAAGAAAGAATAGGACAGGCTGGAGAACATGTCGTGCGGAAATTGCATTTCACATGTTTTTGTTTTGTTTTGTTTTGAATAATGAGGATGAGGACACTTGCCCCCAAGTATGAATGTCAGTGGTTAGAAGTAAATGTGTGTCATCACACTGTAAAATGCCCGAACAGGAACTGGAAGAGCTCTGAGCTGCTCAGAACAAGAAAAACAATGAGGCAGACAGTCTTGGATTCTCTACCTTCTCTGGAAAGAGAACCATTTTTATAAAATGTTATCTAAGCTGTAGAACCCTGAGTACAGTAGTAATTCAGCATTACTGTAAGATGTCCTGTACCCAGTTGCTACACATGAGTGTTTTAAACAGATCCCTTAGACATGATGGCTCAAGTACCAGCCTGGTCTTTGGCTACAGACAGATCATGCATTCCTTAAATAAAGCCCTGCAGGTCTCTCCCCTTAGAAATATCTACCACTTCCGGGGCACCAGGGTGGCTCAGCTGGTTAAGCATCTGCCTTTGCATCAGGTCATGATCCCAGGGTTCTGGGATCAAGCCCCACATGGGGCTCTCTGCTCAGAGGAGAGCCTGCTTCTCCCTCTCCCTTTGCCTGCCCCTCTGCCTGCTTGTGGTATCTTTCAAACAAAAAAATAAAATCTTTAAAAAAATTTATAGCTCTCATTAAAAAACAATAGAAAAGAAATATCTACCACTTCCTTCAAAATATGTACCTTACATAGTGAAGGAAAATTCTATGAAAATATTAAAGTTCTTCCCTAATGTGTTCAGTCAATTTTAATCAGTTGTCTTGCAATATTTTTCAACGGAGTCCTTCGAAAGGCTAAAAATGTCTTAAATTTTACACATCGTAGCATTGTTGCCTGTCACACACATACACAAATTGTTGTTTAAAAGCTGCGATGTTTAAATTGAAATAAAACTTATGCTTACAGTGGTAAATATTCCTGGATTAATAGAGTTGTAGCAGATATACACCAAAAATTGACTGAAGTCTGTGATATTAAAAAGACAGAAAATTTATCTAGTTTTAGCAAATGTCAAATCAGCAGCTATTGCTTTTAAGATTAATAAAAGATATAATGGTTTCTAGATAGCCTCTAAATAGAGATTACTATGAATGGAGAAGTGATTTACCAACAGTCACCACAATGAGATTTCTTTAAAGGTTACAATCATCAGTTATTTAGCTGAAACACTGCTGAGAATGCCTGGTCATTTCTTGAATAATGCATAATGTTCATTGTAGATTTGATCTGTATTATAACAATACAGATATTTCTAAAATAATGGAAAAAACTATCTGTTACCTTCCAATTGCTTAACATATCATTTCCATGAAGTAATTGACTCAGGACACATTACACACTGTCACCTGAGTGTTCTTTCTGCAAGCATAACTTGTAATAATCTATACACAATGGGCATCACAAAACAAACTCATCAACCTTTATAGACTTTTAAGAAAAGATGTGATGAATCCAGGGCAGAATGAAGGACCTTTCTGAAGCAGTAAATTAAAATGATTAAGTTTCTATATAGTTGTGTGGGACAAATTTAAATTCAAGCTTTGAAATTTAATTATTAACATGAACAATTCATCACATTAAAAAAAAAAAAAACAACATTGCCTACATCGTGTAAGTACTTTTCATATAAATTTCCAAATGCCTTTAGGTTTATTCAAGAGACTGCTTGGAGAAGCACCAAATATAATGTCTATCGTTTTATTGTTGGATTATGAACTACATTTCACATGATGCTGCAGGCTATTTATATAAGCTTGTTTATCCACATGAACTTCTTCAAGGGCACAACACTGAAGACCTTAATAAATTAAAATGAATTTCTTTTGATGTTGTTTCATGAATGTTTGATCAGAATGAGTAACAGGTTTGCATTAAAGAATGGGAGGACAGCAATAAAATATACATAGATTGTACAGCAGAAACGGCTTACAGAAAGTGCCCGCTGCATTCCCAGCAACTTTATGGAGAGCCATGGTCAACGGGAGAGAGTCACTGTGCTTTACACCTTCACCATCCCCTGTTTATAGCAGTGGGAGGACACGTGAATCAAATGGGATGCTCTGCTATCATCTGCATGGAATTTGCAGAATAATCAAATCTGGTATCTCCTTCCAGCCTCCTAAATACCCATCTCAACCTTCCCATTTCTCTCACTGATATCACCATGTCCTTCCATTAGACCGAAATGTCCATGCCAGCAGAGACCATATTTTATCTTTTGTATCCATCTTTAGCATCAATACTTACAGAGCCTAATTGATTGAAGTCCACAAAGTAAAAATGATTTATCAGTCCTAGCCAGAAGCTGCGAGAATCCTGACCTGGAATGTTCCGTGAAGGGGATGCAAATCAAGTATCATTTCTAGAAACAATATGATGTGATCGAGCACCAGGCAGAAAGGCAAGACAATGGATTTTCATTTTAAATCTAATACTTGGCTTTAAACGGTTTCTAGATCATTTCCCTCATCTGTAAATGAGGGCATGGTTCTACATGAGCTAGAAATGTACATGTCTTAGAGGTCAGGATTCTGAAAGTTAGCAGGGTTGTCACCTCACAGAAGAATAGACAGACCATGGAGCCATTTTTCTACTTTGGTAAACGCCACTACTTATCAACTGCCAACTCCTTTAAATAAAAAAAAAAAAAAAATGGAAATAAAGCGTAACTGTATTAAACAGGGTAAGCCAAACCCAGTCCCTCAATCGATGCATTTCCAAGTGAGATCCAAGGATCTACTTTGCACCTTCTGTGACTTCTGACCTGTCTGTTACTCCTACCCTTATCATCTTGTATGGTTTGAAATAAACATGATGACATTCTACTGAATAAACTCTTACAAACACAACACACTTACTAAGATGATACTCACACCGTTAGCTTGGGAAAATCTGCTACAACTTTATCATCTGGAACATACATTACCAACTTGACATCTGTATCTTTAATGGCAGAAGGATTGTAAAAGGACAGCATCAGTGTGCCTCAACTAATTCATACTTTGCTACCTTATACCAGCATCCTGCCCTGAAGAGCTGACTCTGTTGTGTATGTTCTTGTCAACCTCTCAGTGTCATTCTGCTCTAGAGCAAGAATCTGTGAACTATGGCTTATGGGCCAAGTCTGGCGGCAGCTGCCTGTGTTAAGTATGGTGTTATGGGAACACAGCCACACCCTGTTTTTACATACTGTCCATGGCTGATTTCATGCTACAACGGCAGTGTTGAGAGACTCTCAAAGCCTACAACAGTTCTGAGATAGCCCATTACAGAAAATGTTTGCCCTGTTCTAGAGGAAAACAACGTGTCACAATTTAAATTCTAATTTTCTTTCTCTCCTAAGCCTAAAGAACAAAGTTTGTAAGTACCCATGTAGAGATATGAACAGATTCACACATGCATATATATGTGATTACACCCCTTAGCCCTCAACTGTAAATAGTCACTGCTTTTGACCCTTCATTTTAATTTGAATCCTCTAAGAGTTTACAGCTCCCCACCCGAACCCCTTTCTCCAACAGCCAGGAGTACAGGACTTCAACGGTTGTTGTCAAGGTGTAACCACTTAACTAAAGCACCTAAATCCTTTCCCCAGAGTTGCCTACAATTTTGCCAAATGTCCAGCTTTGTGCCCACCAAGGGTCTAGATGCACAAGAAATGAGCAGGTCCCTTAAGACTAATGCCCTGAATAACACACGCTTAAAGGTAGGAAAATCAATGGTCAATGCCACATACACATCAATAAACACGTGCATGCATATTCATATGCTAAACATGCTATAAATTATTAGAAGTTTCACTAACAAAAGAAAATACCTCTTATGTATCAGAGTGAAGAAGGCCTAAAAGCCTTTAACTAGTGAGTTTTAACAATGACTGCACCAAGGATTTGGAGGACAAATAAATGTTTATATTTAAGCAGTTTTTAGGCAATATGTATAGAGACTTGAAACATTAATACATGAATTGTTTATCAGCCCATAAAATCATTACTCAAAATACCCACTACAATTGGAGTCTGCTCTCTTCCTCTCCTTGGTTACTACATACAGGAAATATTAGTTCCACCCTCTAACAAATATTCTCATACTCCACCCATCAACAATAATTTGCATGTATTAGCATAACACAAATTAAATCCAAGAAGCACTTTAATGTAAGTCATCTCATTCTCATTTCTCTGAAACCTTACATAAAGTGATAGAATATTTTAGGCTGACAGACTTTTGGAAAATAAAAAAGAAATAGAAGAGGTTTATTTCACCTTCACATGGTGTCTTTCTCATGCAGAGTTCAGATTTCCACATTTGTATCCCTTTAAAGGATTTGATATGCAGGAAAAGAAGAAAGGACGATGGTAAACATTTCATCTTAGAGACACCTACAGACCACCATATTCCAGAATAAACAGGGGCTTAAAGCTTACCTTTGACTGATGTGTTAGGTGGAGGGCCTTCCATTCGCAAGTTCCAAGGAGGGTCCCCTTGGTTAGCAAAGTCCCTCATTTTCAGATAGCTAATTGTAAGTCGAATGATGGATGCCTTGTCCAGCTGGCTAGTGATGGCTGCAGGAAGAGGCAACAACTTGGCCAATTCATAGAACTCAAAATTTTCTTTTCCCCGGCGGGACCGAGCGGCATCTCGGGATTTCTCCTTTCTCAATGCTTGTAAACTGCAATCAAAGGAGTGAAAACGTGTTCTTTAGAATATGTTCTTCCGACATCAGATAGGAACTGTTTTCTTTTTATGTCCTTTCTTTCCCCTGCAAAAATCTGCCAAAATCTTTATTCCAAACTCTAGGACCACAGTAAAATAAATTCTAGATCATGTCCCCTAAAACCACAGATTCTACCTCTGAACTTACATAGCACAGACTTATGTGCAATGAATAAAATTAGTTTTTTTCCCTCTATTTGGTCATGCATTGAGACATATTCTGTGCTACTAAGACCTAAGAGTTACAGATGAAGTTTGATGTTACCAGCTATAAGCAATGGAAAGATGAGGCTAGTATTCATATACCTAGTCTCAGGATACTGATTTTGTTCTTTTAGCTGGTACCACTATGGGATCTTAAGCCATCAGAAGCACTCCTTTTTAAAAATGTATTTCAATTATAATCTTGGGGAACAAAGGGTAAACATCACATTTTAGTTGTTGATTCTGTGAATTCATGTCCTTCCAGTCCTCAATAAGGATCATGACCTTTAGTCAGATAAAGAAAACATCCCACTGAAAATGAAGATTTCAGTGCAGCTTTATAAATGCACTGGTAATTAGCTGATAAGAGAAAACTTTAGTTCTTTACTAATGAATATACATTAGTAGATGGACAGATTCCCTAGGATACTTGAGAATAAAATACATTGCCCAGAAAAGTCAAACTTTAAGATAATATAAATTTAATGTCAAAAGATAAAGCCTTGTGTGGGTTATTAAAATTTATCAATGTTATAGACATATTACTTCACAGAAGATGCAACAGGTGGGATCCAGCATTTTCCTTTAACTATTCATGTGCATTTCTGTTTGAAGTTTGTTCACATTGCTGAGGGCAGAATCTGGCACACCTGAAGTTGTGTTTGAGTATCTGACAGAATTCCACCTATTCTGAATTGTTCTGTTTTATGTCTGACAAGAAATAAAACCCAAATCAGACCCTGATGATAAGTAATTGGCCAATATTTACAGTATCAAGGTGCTATTAAAATCATTTGTAAGTATCTATTTCTAAGTGTCGTTGCAAGGAACTCTGAAGGCATTTTAAAATCTTTGAATCTAGCTTTCTGGTTTCCCATTACAAAATAACAAGAAAGAGAGAAACAAGCAAAGAAGGAAGACCAGAGCAACAGATCAAAATGAGTTCAGCAATATGATTCCAATTTCAGTTAGTATAATATGGACAATAACACTTCATATTACATTATAGCATATCTGATGTTTTTCATGGTAGAAACATTGTATTTATTGCAGATACTTAGAATATCTTATTGAGTATCCACATAATTTAAGTAATGCCATCACACTCCAGTCAAATGCTTGCAAAGCCAATAACCCACCAGTTTCACTCTATTAATAAAATATTCTAGAGACACCTGGGTGGCTCAGTCAGTTAAGTGTCTCCCTTCGGCTCAGGTCATGATCCCAGGGTCCTGGATTGATTCCCCAATCGGGCTCCCTGCTCAGCAAAGAGTCTGCTTCTCCCTCTGCCTGCACCCACCCCCTGCACCCTGCTTGTACTCTTGTGCTCTTTCCGTCTCTCCCTCTCTTTCATGTGCACCATGTCCTTGATGTCTCAAGTGTTAATCTCAGGCAGAAACATCACTGATTTACATGGAGAAAGCATGGTAATGCCATTAATTTCCCCAAATCCTGGCTGACCTTCTTGCAATTTTATAAATAGTCAATCCTGACTTGTTGAAAATTATGTAAATAAAGTGAAAGATGCCTTAAAATCTGACAAGTTTGAGTAAAACCAGGATCTAAGGTTAACATCTTAGAATAAAAGATGTTACCCTCCCTTTATATAGTAAAGGCAATCTATCTAACACCAATTAGATCAGCTGTGCTGAAAGAACTATGGCCTTTGACATGTTTTCTCTACCCCTTGTAGAGTGCAGTGGTTCAAGTTCAGTGCTTTGCTCTCTTTGTGTTCCTGTAATCAAACAGTACTGCGAAAGGTAGGCTAAATGTACAATTTTTGTTGTTGTTGCTGTTCACTAAGTGACTATGATGGAGCTCTAGAGAAGAGGTTTTAAACTCAAGGGCTCCCCAGGTTAAGGCAGGGAATGTCAATGAGTGAAGAGGCCTGATAGCCACTGTGAGGACCTGAAGGACAGGCAAAGGGAGAGCATGCACAGTTCTAGCTGACTGCTGTTCTAGAGGAAAGCATACCTGCTGTTGCCAGATTTCCAGTGTTGCTCTTTCTAGAGAACAAAATCTGAATTTTCATATGGCATTTTCAATTTTATGTTATGTTTTAATTTTATTTTAACTAATTAAAGTTTTAAAAAATAATACAAGCCTCATCAAACATGTCATTTGGTCAACAAATGAGCAGGGATGAATTTTACAGTCAGGAAAGAATTTGGGGGGCCAATTTTGAAGGTAGTTTTACATGGATATTACATGTAACCTTCCCTTGATACACGTAGCCCAAAGAATCTCAAATGGGTTCATTTGCCATCTAATTAATATTACCAACATTCATAGTAGGAATTTCTCTGTTTAAATGAAGCAAGTAGAATATTAGGCCATTATTCTGAAATTTATATTAATGCATAGGCTTATCAATACTTTAAAGAAAAAAAAAAAAAAAAAAAAACTAAGTCTATAGGGAAGGAGGTAAGCAAAGTCCAAGATCACACAGAGCAATTCAATGGGCTCCAAAGGCTAGGTAGAGGAGAAATGGCTTCCTACTTCCACTCCAGGAAGGCAATAACATGGACACTAATTCCTCTGCATACCTTGCCTAACCAAACTCTTGGTTAACCTAACTCTGACACTTGATTTATTTAGAATACCCCCAAGTATGGGGCGCCTGGGTGGCTCAGTGGATTAAGTGTCTGTTTTTGGTTCCAGCCATGATCTTGGAGTCCTGGGATCGATCCCCACATTGGGCTCCCTGCTCAATGGGGAGTCTGCTTCTCTCTCTGCCTCTCACCCCACTCTTCTGTTCCCTTTCTCAAATAAACTTTAAAAATAAATAAACAAACCAACAAACCAGCAAACCACTGGGCAGCACTTACTTCATGTGTTCCTGACCCACCTTCTTGTTGCTTCACTCCTCTCCACCCCCAATTTTTTTTTTTTTAATACTCTAAAACTGTGTGTTACCCGACTGGAGTAATTGTCTTGCCCATTATCTTATTAACGACGGTTTCCATGACTCCCCCATCACAACATTATACAGACACCACAGCTCAGAAGACTTTCAGAATAATAGTGCTGTGTCTAAAATGGGTAGTAATTGGCTTTGAGGACAATAGCAATAAAATACAGTCAAAGGTTATAAAGGTTATAGAGAGACTGATAGAAGAGATTAAGCTAAAGACCTTAAGACAATGCCACAGATTGTGGATTAAGCTTATACCCGTTTTTGCGGAGTAGAGCCCAGTTGTAATTAATACTCAAATTGAATTAAGAACCACATTAAAACTTAAAATAAATGGTATATTTGTCCATTCTGTCCTAAACCAAAAATTATCACTGTATTTGGAGAATACCAAAGAAAGAATGGAATGGTTGTACATGAATAAATAAGAAGTGCTGGGGAGCTTGGGTGGCTCAGCTGGTTAAGTGTCTGACCCTTGGTTTTGGCTCAGATCATGATCTCATCAGACTTTGGAGAGGGAACCCTGGGACCCACTCCTGCTCCTCATGGAGTCTGCTTGAGATTCTCCCTCTGTGCCTTCCCTCATTTGCACACATGCACTCTTTCTCTCTAAAATAAATAAAAGTATTTTTAAAAAATGTTATGGTGCTTCTCTGTGCCACATAAAAAGTGATTAACCCTCAGATCAACAATAAGTTACTCCCGGAGTCCAAACTCTCCACTGCTCTGATGTTCTTCCACTTAGTCTTTGGATAACTACAAAAAAGAGACTCTTCCTTACTCCTCGGCAGATCAAAATTTCAAATGTCTGATGACAGTATTTTCATCCTCATCAGTAGTTACCACCACCAACAAAACAACAAAGTCAACAATCTCAAAAGACACACACACACGTATTTTCAATTTATCTATTTAGAAATAAATCTAGAAGTCATATGTAAAATTATGTAATATTTTGGGGAAGATAGTAAATGATTTTCAGAATCTCCAAAGGGCTTCTTCAGAACCAAAAGGGAATGATCTAATATCTAGAATTTCCTCTCATAAAACTTAAAAAGTTGGTTCCCGAACACTGCATCATTAATGTCACCATAATTAACTCTCCTTAACAACCATCCCTGGTTAAAATAACATTAATGTATGTCTCTGCTTAACACCTGGCAACAAATTTTTACATGTTTCTGAAGTTATACCTTTAAGCATAGATAATAAATAATCAAAAAAATTACTAGTAAAGAAGATTTAGGGGACAATGCTTATTGAAAGTAAATTTTTTAATTAATTGAAATGATTTCAACTTTTTTTAAGATTTTTATTCATTTATTTGTTAGAAAGAGAGAACACAAGCAGGGGTAGCAGCAGGCAGAGAGAGAAGCAGGCTCCCTACTGAGCAATAGTACAATGAGGGACTTGATTTCAGGACACTGGGATCATGACCTGGGCAGACACTTAACGAACTGAGCCACACAGGTGTCCCTGAATGTAATTCGTTTAATCCTATCATATATTTTAACTTCCTTGGCAAGTTATATGTTTTGTGGAAAGAGTCTTGATGAAGGAATTATAAGACCCATGCTGGTCATTCATAGGCATGCCACAGGCATAACAAATTTCATCCTCAATTTTATCATCTTACAACAAGAGGATGGCAAACAACTCTCCTGGGACCAATACAATGACTCATATAATAATTTCCATGTAGTATATGGTAAATATGAAACTTCTAAAACAATTCTAGATTTTAAAAATTAAGATAGTTTGTAAACTCTAAATGTGGTAGACTTCACTTTAGAGTTTTACAACAAAGAAAAATTTTAAGAAGTTAAAAACATTTAGAAATGTTGACAATATAGTCAATCCAACCTTAAACTTCTTGGAAGCTACAGGGGTTAGTAGTGTGGGCTGTGCAGCCAGACTGTGGGTATTCACACCATGATACTATCTTGGCAACCATCTCTAGGTCTCTCAACCTCTTCCAGCCTCAATTTCCTCATCTGGAAAATGGACATGATTATAGTTCCTACTTCACAGTACTTGTGAGTAATTGAGCTAAGACATGTAAAGTGAAAAATGCCTGCCATATGGTAAACAGTATCTAAGTAATAACTATGATTATAATAATTATAAAACTTCTTTGGGAGGAAAAAGCCCAATTGTCTGAATCCTAATGCCATATCTGATTACCACCCTTTTCTCCATAATTCTTGGAAATTTTATTTGACCAATCTTTTTTTATACCATCTTTTCCACCCGAGTCTAGGTACAGCATCTATAATATGCTTCCTTCATTCATACTCTCAAACTCCCTTCTCCATTGCTAATTATGACCTTCATTTTGGTAAATTTAATTTCCCATGTAGTGACATGTAGATGTCTAGCCAAGGAGAATAAAATCAAAGACCCAACTTTAACTTAGTGACAACCTTCAGACTGCCTATTTATTAAAATCCTTTCCTGTTCTCTCAAATCATGATTATCACTTAAGTTCTCTTTGATGCCTCTCTCACATGTCTTCCACATTAGCAGAGGGTAGAGGTTAAATGCTATGGGTTGTGGAGACACATCTGTATCTGAATCCTTGTTCTAGAACTTAACTGATTATATAGACTTGGGCAATTTATTTAATTTTCTGCCTCAGTTTCTTTCATCTGTGAAATGGGATGATAATACTATCTGTATCAAAAGGTTCTTGTTGAGACAGAAAAAAAACAAATATTGGAGAGGATGTGGAGAAAGGAGAGCCCTTTTATACTGTTGGTGGGAATTCAACTTGGTATAGCCCCTTGGAAAATAGTATAGATTCTTCAAAAAATTAAAAATAGACCTACCCTATGACCTGGCAATTGCACTAGTAGGTATTTACCTCAAAGATACAGATGTAGTGAAAAGAAGGGCCATATGTGCCCCAATGTTCATAGGAGCAATGACCACAATAGCCAAACTGTAGAAAGAGCCAAGATGCCCTTCAACCGATGAATGGATAAAGATGTGGTCCATATACACAATGGAATATTACTCAACCATCAGAAAGGATGAATACCCAGCTTTTGCATCAACATGGATGGGACTGGGGGAGATTATGTTAAGTGAAATAAGTCAAGCAGAGAAAGTCAATTATCATATGGTTTCACTTACTTGTGGAACATAAGGAATAACACGGAGGACATGAGAAGGAAAGGAATAGTGAATGGGGGGAAATCAGAGGGGTAGATGAATCATGACAGATTGTGAACTCCAAGAAACAAACTGAGGGTTTTAGAGGGAAGGGGAGTGGAAGGATGGGTGAGCCTGGTGATGGGTATTAAGGAGGGCACGTATTGCATGGGGCACTGGGTGTTATATGTAAACAACGAATCTTGGAACACTACAGCAAAAACTAATGGTGTATTGTATGGTGACTAACTTAACACACACACACACAAATAACACAAAAGGTTGTTGGGCATCTGAGTAGCTCAATCATTAAACATCTGCCTCCAGCTCAGGTTATGATCCCAGGGTCCTGGGATAGAGCCCCACATCAGGTTCCTGCTCAAAAGGAAGCCACTCCTCCCTCTCTTGCTCCCGCTGCTTTTATTCCTGCTCTCACTATCTCTCTGTCAAATAAATAAATAAAACCTTTTAAAAAAAGATTCTTGTTGAAATTAAATGAGTTTATTTTTATAAAATATTTAAATAATTCCTGACATACCGTAATGCTATATAACATATATTAAATGAAAACCTAAACTAGTTTCACACTGATTGTTCTATGGTTTGAAGTCCACAATACTCATTTAAGAAATACACACTGTTCTCACCAGTATGATTTCTAGTCATTGTTTCTGTCAGATCACATTGCATACTTAAAGCAAAATAAACTTTACTGCAAAGATACTGATTTTTCATTAGAGTCTTCCTTATGCCTAGAGTCTGTTGTATACTACAGATATATTTAATGAGTTTTCAAATAAAACATATTCCATTAACAAATGACTCAAGATTCGTAAATCAATGATTTTTTTACTAGGAGTAATAAGTGACCATTTTTTACTCCATAAAGTAGAAAAAATTTCACTCAATTACAAGGCAAACAACTGTGTATATGTACGTGTGTGTGTGTGTGTGTGTGTGTATATATATGAACATCCAAACACTTGTTAAGGGAATGAATTACTCAGAAGAATTGTGAAAACTCCTGTAAAAAAAAGCTTCATAATTGCAATGAAAATTATTTGGCCGAATCATCTTATGAGTACTCCTGGCAGAAAGGCGATCTTTCAAACCTCACAAAAATAGAAATTCTCCTTGATGTCAGACAAAACCCCAAATCCAGGACCATGGAGAGCTCACCCACACTGCCTGGGAAATGGGCGTCGGCACCATTTGCTGCTTTAGCTTTGGTGAAGGTGGGGTGGGGGGCAAGGCCAAACAATGAAATTCTACTGGAGACAGAAACAAGCAAAAGATAACAGGGTGAAAAAAAAAAAAAAAAAGTAAAACGTTAAAGAACAGGCACTGCCACTATCACAAAGCCAATATTATGAAATTGACTCAGTATTTGTGATCTCTCTGAAGCTTCCACGGAACTGGATAAAGATGTCAATTATTTATTGGGCCACTTGTCCGTGGTGGCAAAAAACAGATAACTTCGCACTTGATGACTCATTAAATTAAGAGAGGTAAGTTATCCTTTGTGGTTTATCAAATTTAGCTTTGCAAAATTGATTATTTTGATCTCCTACTTAGCAGAAATAGTTATGATGATTTTGGAAACAATATAGCTGGAGATCTACAGAGGACAACAAAGAGCAACATAATTGTCACAGAGGAGCAACAAAAGTAAGCCAACTTCAATGTTTCTTCTCCTCCGATAACTTCTTCATAGTCAGACGTTTACCAGCTCTTCTCATATAACTTATAATTGTGTGGACTAGCTCTTGATAAGGACATCAGTAGACTCACACTATGTCTATACGAACATCCTCTCTCTCAGCCTCAGTTTGAACACCTTCATGCAAACTTTTAGAATACAATAACCCATCTCTATAAAAGATCACAGCAGATTTGGGTCCTCTAACTTGAGGAGAAAGAAAAGGTAGAGTCAGAACCGCTTTAAATTTTGCCTTTTTAAAGTACTTCTGAGGAGGCAGAAAGGCAGGTTTTTATGGATTTTCCTACTTGTTTTGCTTAGGAGAACCCAGCACTACAGACTTCTATTTATCAATTAATCTGGCATACAGCCTCAAAGGAAGAAGGTCGACCTGTATTAAAAATGCAGCCATCAAAAATTCATCAAAGGTTTCAGCATTTTAACTCATGAACCTTTGAACACCTGCATACTTGTCAGATCTCTGGTCATAGTTAACGGTGAAATCTATAGTTACTCCAGTACCTAACTCCTGCCCTGACATGAGCAGAATGAGGAGGATTCCCAGGGAAAAAGTAAAGATTCTATAAGCACTGCTTGCCCTTCTTTCGTTACTTTCAATAAAACAGCCCAATACACATTGGCATCACATAGAGTTCAAAGTCAATCAAATCAACCTACTGCAAAGAAAAAAAAAATCTTTCAAGAGTATTTTTGCCTCGTGACTGTAAATATCGGCTTTCTCACGAGGCAATATAATTGAGAAACGCATAAACAGCTATGATCTAGTAGGATTATACACTACATAGCTCACAAATTGGAGTCTTTTAGTGCTCTCCAAGAAAAGGTAATAATTTCTGAAACCCTCCTTTAATGTGTGAAAGAAAGAGTACAGTACGTGCTAGAAGTTAAAACTGGAACCTTCAAGTTCAAGGTAAGAACTCTGCTGCTTAACTAATGCACTGCTCATAGCTGTCATCATTAATTTATGTTAGCCTCTGTAAACATCAAGAGTATAATAGGCCAATTTCACAACTAAATATAGATGCACATTTTGCCCTTATATAAATGGCAGATTGCTGCTGTAGATCATCACGGCAGCAACACGTCAGTAAAAAGATGCACTGTTTGATGGTCCGATGCTCACACAATATATAAAACCAGTTGTAATGGTTGTTTGGAAGCAAAGTGTAACATAGCAGCAAAATTTCATTTGTTCCACAAACTCAGGATATATTAAGCTCGGCTGACAAAGACTGTTTGATGTGCTAAATCAGTTTGACCTTCATTCTTGCTTTATTTTTCTCATTTAACATGTGAAATAACCATTATTTTTCCCCATGTGAGAAAATATCATGAAATCAATGACTTTAAAAAAAAAGGTGTCCAAAACATCTGCAACTGTGAACATTTGATAAAGTATCAAAATGAAGATGCATCCTTAAAATTTTTAACCAAGATGGACTCTGATTGAATAATCATGACCCATTTTTGACTTGTAGGAAAATAGATCAAAAGAGTAATTAGAGCCATTCAGCTGAGTGCCTTCCCTCATCTTCAGAAAATGCCTTGTGTATGTTTGAACTTAATAATTAAATTAATTGGTTTTAGCCAATGAGCGTTTTTATTCTTAACACTTTAAATAAGAGGATTTAATTCCAGAATGAGTCATTAGAATAGTAATAAAGAACGCTGAGAGGTCTGCACAATCCTTTTCAACCAATGTTCACCTTGATTCAAATAATCCCTGAATGAACCACAGCAAGACCAAACTATTCATTGTATGCTTTGGTGTCTGCCAAAAACCTCATGAATCAAAGTGTTTTGTTCTTCATGTTCCCCCCAGAACTTTAAGCTGTACAACTGGCAGTTCCATAATAATGGAAAAACTGTGGCTTTATCAAGTAATTTCTCTCCACCCAATAAAGAGCACTTTACCTTGGAGCAACTTGTATATTTCACACCTTAAATTTCTATTTACCAAATCAGCTAATCACTTCACAATTGAACTCAGAACAAAAAAAAAAAAATTATCAATTAAAGTGGTTGAAACTCCTGCAAATTATCATTTAGGAATGAAGTAATTGCTTTCATCAGGGCAGAAAAGCCCGCCAGAACAGAAATGTCACTTTAGATTAGTGTTCTCACTCCTGAAGCTATGGATGACACAGCTGATATAAGACTAAATGCCAAGACCAATCAATTGCTTTTGTGGCTCTGCTCTGAGCTGCTGTAAAAGGGGCCATTTTCTAGGATCTACTCTTCATTATAGTAAATGCTATCTCCTTGGTAACATAATTCCATTTCTCATAAATTCTGTCTGAGAGCATTGTCCTAACAATGGATGTTTGTGGAAAAGAATGCTGTTGGTTTAATGCACAGAATTAAGTGTGAATGGCTGTCAAACTGCTATAGTTTACTAGTTCTTAAACATAAATTGAAGTCTTAGACATTAAAAAGAATTCTTAGGGAGAAATGAATGTCCTGAACAAGGGTAAGATATTGTACGCGAAGGCTCCGTGCTACCGGTTTAGGATTTTGACTATTCTAGTATTTATCTGTCCTGTACATTCAATCAGTCAGCTCACACCCGAGGTGGGTGAACACTTCACTTACTTTCTCAGCAGTGTAGTTTGCAAATGTGAAACCTCAGAAGCAAATATGGACTCATTAGGCAACTGCATGCGATTTGTGAATAGCCACAACTGTGTTAAAAGAAGGAAAAAAAAAAAGTGTTCTTTGAGCCGAGCCCTTCCTGGAAAGCATCCAGATCTTAATTTGTATTGTTCGTCCTCCTGAAGTTACAAGAATCTGGATTGCAGCCTCCAATTAAAAGGAAATTGAAGAAGCTAATATAGTGAGAAAGCAGCAATTCCCTGCCCTGTTCTCTTCAGGTCTGAAGTTTAGAAAGAGATTCAGGATCACGGGTCTTTGCCCGACATGGGATGAAGGCTTTCTCATCCTGGTGAGCACACATGTGTAACTTCCATTAACAGTAACAGGAGTCGTGAGCACACATTGAGAGGAAAGTCTGCTGCTAAATATTTGAAAGGGTCAGAGCGTCTCTGCTGAAAGGCAGAATGAGAGGGAACGATGGGCACCCTGTGACTGCAGGACATTTTACTGACCACGCGAGGGGCAATTGCTGGAATTGCTACCACTCCAAGGAGCCGCGGTACTATTTCCAGAATATCGGTAGCAGGAAGGTTCGCATGATGTCTCTGCTTTGAGATTATTCAGTATCCCCGAAAAACAGCGTGAACCTTAGTGTAATAATAAAAGCAGACACATTTGAATGCTTTCTCTATTTTGGCCACACTCCAAAGGTTTTAAATATCATCTCATTTAATTCATGGTTGCCAGTATCAGCCATAAAGGGGAAAAGGGTTACAGCAACCATGGAAGACAATCTCTGGACACTATGGATGCTGGAAAAACAGGTTTGCTTTGAGTCCCTCTTTTGGGGGCCCCTGCATGGGTTTTGTACTTCTCCTCAAACGTGCCACATCCTTCAGCCCAAAACTAGATTTTTTTAAAAGATTTGAGAGCTCAAGTGCAAGGTCGGAGGAGGGGAAGAAGACCCCGAGGGGGAGGGAGAAGGACAAAAGCAGACACCCAACTGAGCACAGAGGCTGATGCCATATGGGGTTCCATCCCAGGACCCTGAGATCATGACCTGAGCTGAAATTCAGAGCTGGACACTTCACTGACTGAGCCAGCCTGATGCCCCTAACACTAGGAGATTTCTTGTCTCAGGGAATGGCTTTCCCCAGATCTTGGACTTCGGATGCTAAAGCAGGACAATCACGGGCAAACCAGGACAGCAGGTCACCCCAGAAGCATTACTGTCTCCATCTCACAGATAAGAAGACCAAAGCACAGAGAGGGAAAGTCACTTGGCTGGAGCCAGTGAGGGCTGCAGCAGGAATTTGAACCCTGGGAAGATGACTCATGTAAGACCCTTCCAGCCTCGCAGTGCTTTGCCTCTATAAGAATAAAGTCCTCACGACACCCCCTTTTCTGATCATATTTATAGGACAATTAAGTCACTGACCAAGTTTTCCTTAATTTACAATCACCTATATAAATCCTATAAGTATTATGAAAACATTAATTTCTTAATGAAATGTCCAACAAAACCCTGTTTTTCAGGCTTACCAACATTGCAATTTGAAGTAGATAGATCCGCTGTTAATTGCTATAAGTCCCACACTAAATTGCTTTGGAATTCAAATTCAAATGACCTTTTCTAGAGGGAAAATTCACTTTCTCCTTTAATTTTCTTTAAGTGTGATTTCAAACACTTTTGAAAGCACAACTAAGTGGAAGAAAGCTTTTGAAAACTTTCAAGCATGATAGGAGAAACTTGGAAAGGAGAAAGCATGCTTTGACAAGTTTGAAGATCTTTAAGTATGAAAAATGAAAGTTATGGTCATGTGAACACTGCAAACAACACATGCTTTTACTTGACATCAATGAACACACCATTATACTGTAACTCCCTGCATTCCTTTGTGACATAGAGATAATTAAGTAAAACGGGTCACCTTTCCTTTAAATAATACAACGGAGAAAACAGGTCTTAAGGAGACTATATATTCTATCTCCTACCTATTGCTTAAGACATATTTTTATTTACTCTTTCATCAAGATTCCCCAAAGCACAGCATATGGTTGCCAGGGATGTAAATTGTCACAATTTCTGGAGAACACTTTGGCAAATACATATCCAAAGGATTAAAAATTTGTCTCTTTTTGAACAAAGCTAAGGATATGAATATATTGCTAAGAGAATATTCACTGTCTTTTTGATAAACTTTGGAAACCTATTATGGAATATTTAAGAGCTTGAACATGGATGTTGAAACAAAATCTCTGATGGCTTGGAAAATTTTTCTTTACAATATAGCCAGCAATCAAAGACAGTTTATAAAGCAGCAAGTATAGTAGGATCAAACAATGGCTGCTGTATATCTATATATGGGGATATACAGATAAGATACATCCAAATCTAGATTAATTCCCATAAACCAAAATAATAAGATTGGTTGTTTCTATGTGGTAGAAATTCCTCATGGAGGAGGTAGAGCGAACTCTAATTTCTGAAGTATCTTTAAGAAGATGTATTTTTATATAAAAATTACTTTATAAAAATAACTTATTCTGGGGCAAATAATACATTATAGGTTAATAAAAATAATAATTTTTTTAAAAATTTAAAAATAACTTATTTTTTGGAGTCCAATTTGAACCCCAGAAGTGCCCTGATGCTCAAAGGTATTTTTCATTTAATAAAGGTTTACCTAATAGTGCTACCAAATGTCAGCCTGCTACCACTTGTCACAAGAGAAGGGCCTAAATATTTGGAGAAAATGCTTGGCTTGTTCATTTGTCTATACGAAAATGCTTAGCTGAAATTGGACAAGCTGAACAAGGTCTTCATTCCCTCCTAAGTTATCCCCCACTTGTCTCCAACCAAAAGACTGAGTCCATTAGCCATACAGCCCAGGGTCCCCCCAACCCCAAAAGCAGTGCTTTACTCAGTATACACTATGCCAGCTGCTTGGCTGGAGATGCGGTGTGTTACCACATAGTGGCTGGCTTGGTTGGTGAGGGCAAACTTCGATTCTTACCCAGGAAACAACAAACATACAAAATAATGGAAAGGGCTTCCTGAAGCACATTCTCTGTTCCTAACTGAAGTCTAGGGTAAGAAGCTGCCCCGAAGGCAATTTTGAGATCATCAAGCTCTGTAACACTGACCAACCCATTATAACCAGGGTCGTTCATTGTTTTTCCATTGACTGCTGTACCTCACACTTCTAACGGGTTTTGGTCCTTAGTGGTAGGTGGCTCTGTGTTATTAGAGGACAGACATGCAGGAGTCCACATGTTATTATGTGCCAGGAGTTCCCTATGATTTGAGGGGTCACGATACCTCACCAAGGGGCTGTAGGAAGTGGGACAACATGGAAAATGCCTGTTTATATACAGCCTTCCGTCACTCAGTCAGAAACCAAGTCCTCCATGGATCCTACATTCTTTTGAGAAAACTTGATAAATGTTTAGTCCTCCCCTAAAAATCTGACTTGGAGGAAATACACATCAGTTTTTCTGAGCCAAATCAGATTACATAACGAGATAAGTCAAGGTAGGAGAGGTTTAAAATACATAAAATCAGAATAAAGTAATTAGGCACATTTTCTTCATGAGTGTGCAGGCTGCTCATGGAAAAACCAAAGGTTCTATCGTGTTATATGTATGCGGGAAACTAAAAAGACCCAGCTATCTCATTAATTGAAAGCCAGCACTGAATTTCCTGATTCTGAACAAATCATTACCATAACTTTAATAGTAACATGAATTCAAACTGTTGCTAGCAAATTCTCAGATGCACTGGGGGCAGGGGTTATAAACTGATACAGAAGAACCTCGTTAATGGAAATGGGGCAATGAAAGAGATTTTCTCAATTGGCCGCCTTACATCAAGCCTCCCTAAAGAACCCTAGTATCTGAATCTAGAATACACCAAAAATGAAAACACAAAATGTGTGACCCACGGTTGAGCACTCCCTCCCTGACCTTTAGGCTTTGACCATATGGAATATCTATTTTGACCAAAATGGAATATCCAATATCTAAAATGGAATATCTATTTTGACCAAAATGGATATTCTGCTTCCCTTTTCCTTACCTCCCAGACCTGTAGAGGAGCCCGTTCTTAAATTTTCCATCTATCTTCTCCCTGTATTTTATTTCGTTTTGTTTGGGCTGAGATATTCATCTTACAGGATTTTCCCTCAAGGTCTCCTTCTAAGTTATTAGCCAACAAAAGATCACTGAGTCTTCAGTGTCACATCTGAAAACAACAGTGTTTCCCAA
The DNA here is from genome assembly GCF_020171115.1 of Neogale vison. NCBI lineage: Eukaryota > Metazoa > Chordata > Mammalia > Carnivora > Mustelidae > Neogale > Neogale vison. The sequence continues at coordinate 64,269,792 of NC_058103.1, forward strand.
CAGCACAGTTAGGAAGATCACGTACAGATCAAGGAGCCACTAAGAGCTGCGGGGCAAATTTGTCACGTTCTCACGGTTGAGGACATGACTCACTTTCCAAATACATGCATGTGCATGCACATACAGACCCACACACTCACAAACACACAACTGTTGTTAAGGTATTAAGTTATCTATGTGACTGCCTCTAGGTATGACTTCTCCAATCACTCAATACTTCCCAAATTCTTAGAGGTAAAATTTGAGCATTACGAGCTTAATTACTCAATGTGCCATGATTATCCTTCAAATTCTGTTTTCTTTCCCCTCACTTTGTCTCTTTGTTTCTTTCTATACAATTTCCCTCATTTGACTTAGTCATATCTTATCTAAGAAAACTCACATATCCAGGAAGAGTAGGTTTTTTTTGTTTGTTTGGTTGGTTGGTCTTATGAATTGTGAATCTGGCATAAGTATATTTACAATAGGGGTCACAAACTTAAATACCTGCAGGACCTGACAAAATTATACAAGTTAACAGGGAGGACTAAGTATAAAAGAGCAATGTAAACCTGACAATGGCAACTGGACTTCATTGTTGAACAGATAACAGGGAGTGGTGGGGACTATGGCAAACTGGAGAGCCAGTACATACCCAGACAACAGGGGCATTCATTATTCAGGGAAAAACAAACATAACAAGCAAAAAATATTGTTAGTAGATGGGAATATGGACCCAAAGTTCCCAGGGCTTCCTTTTTAACAGTAGTTGGAAATCTAGGGCTTTTTTAAAAACGTAAAATCTTTCATTTTATAAAAATATAAGCATCTCATTTTAAAAAATGGAACTCTTTGCAGGCTCCTATGGGCCTCATTTGGCCTGTGGCAGTTAGCAAACAGTGGTTTAATGCCATTAGTAACCTTTCCTGAGAGTAAGATGTAATTACTGGGTACATAAGGATATGAAGATATGCAACAGTCAGGTGACACTGAAGAAATCAGAAAGAGGCATAAAATGAACGGACATGAGGAAAGTTAAATTTAGAAGAAACTAATTATTAAAGTGACTTTCCTAAGTGCTTGAATTTCTGCTCTTTCTTTATTCTGTTTTATAAATTTCCTAAAAATAATCTGGAAAAATTAGATAGCATTAGATAGACTATTCCATAGGACTTAAGGTATATGTGTGTATGGGTACATTTACAGCATGTAAGCTACAGTTTCAAACATTTAATAACAACTAAAAGTTCAATCAGTTCACCATGATAGCATCCCGTGCAAAAAAATTTTTAATAAAAATTAAAATAGCCCTTTTCACAATGAGTCATTAGCATGCAGTCCCTGAAAAATTAGTGATTAAATTATGGTAACGATTTCTTAAAAGGACATGCTAAATAAGACTTTGTTGTTATTAAGTTTTGGTTAAGAAACTGTCCTGCTATGTATGTCCTCAAAAACTATTTGCTGAAAGATGATTATGCTGATGATCTAAATGTCCTTAGAAGTCATGATTAAAATTAGTAAACAAAGACATCCAGTAGTAGTGCTACTGAAATTAAATTTACCCAGTAAATCAATCGTTGGAATGGTATTACATTGAAGAAGCAAGGGAAAGAGGGAAGAAACACAGATACTACCCCCACTCCAAACTTGGATACTAATAAATTCTTCCCTGTCAAAGCTATTTAAATCTTGAACAACCTCAAGCCCTTTCTACACTCTAGAAAGGATGCTGTAGAGACCACCAAACTGAGTCAAGAAGAAGAAAGAGAAGTCAAGAGCCTGTCTAGCCCCTTTGTTAACCATAGACAGTCTTATTCAGAATACCAAATCACCATAAAGCCTTCCTGCAAGTCAGGTAGACATACAACAATAAGGAATCTGAGAACCATTCCTAAGGGGAAATCCTAGATCTTCACATAATTGTATCCCTTTGCTAATTCTGTGTGTTTATGTGTAATCAGAAATACAAAAAAGTGGACAAAGCCAGTGCTCCAAAGAGAACACGTGAAAGATCACAGAAAAAAGGATTTAACCTGGCAGGGCAATTACAAATTAAGATGAGATACTATATCCTTATAAATTTCAGAATGACTGAGTATGACAGGCATCTAGAGAGGCCTTCTGAAATTCTACAAAGTTCTGGAACCTCTGTTTTCCTACAGCTGAATCTTCTCTGCTTCTGGGTATAGTTTTTTGTGTTTTGTGGGGTTTTTTGCCTTATTTATATTAAGTGTGTTTACACAAGTGTGTGCATCTGCTTTGCTTACTGGGGCAGCTGTGGCCTCTTCCCTTCCTTGTGGCTACGTGCTCCTAGTCTCTGGCAGTGTCCTTTTCCCTCTGAGGTAAAGGCTGACAGCTCAAGTGGAAGGGACAGCCATCATCTCTTTATGTAGAGTCTGTTGCTTTATGAAATTGATCAGAATGGCACATTCTAGTCAATTTCACTCACAGCAGGTAGAAGAGACATCCCTATGTAAAAGTCAGGCACTGCTTTTCATCTACAGCTTCCAAAACTGATTGTACAGTAGATCTCCACTGAAAAACCAAACACACACATACACACACAGTCAGCTGACGTGCATCCTAGGGCAGACATGGAACAATTTGTGCACAACCCCCTCCCCACCTCTTGCCTATGTGATACAGTAAGGAATGGTGTATGCTTGACTGTAGGCTATCATTTTATTGATAGGCTCTGATGACATTATAAAATCCATAAGGGCAAAGAGCAAGTGATTTGCTCATGTCACTAGAAATCCAATACAAAATTACAGCTTTCATTTAGAAGCCTTTTTGGAACTTTTTTTTTTTTTAAAATCAGTCATGACGCGTGGTTATCAATACCTGTATTTGGACCATGATGACAGGGGGGGGGGACATCAAGCCAAAGCCTATAGAGAAAATAACCCCAAATTCTTCAAGCTCACAAAGACAACTCCTGATTTTACAAAATTGTATATAAATTGTGAGAGAGAAGGCAAGCAGAAAATGAGAGCAAACTTGACTCATTTCATCAAGATTTCTGCAAATATTCATTTACATGCTACTATGTGCTAAATGTAGATTTAGATCTTTACACATAAAACCAACTTCAGATCTTTTATAGCGTACTTTACCAACATACTTGCATAAACACTTGGACAATTCGCGTATAAAAAGCAGGAGTAAAGAGAAGAATCTCTTTCCTCCATGTCAATGTGTTCCATTTTCACACGAGCTCAACAGGTATTGTGTCCTCATGTGGGCATCATAAACGTGGTTGAGGGGCTTCTATCTTCTGAAGATCCACCCATCAATGCACTTTCAAAGCATCAATTTAACAGACCCTTAAGTGGGGTGAAGGTCATTTGGAAATGTCTATGTTAAGGAAATCTTACTAGTCCCAAGAAAGAGGGACTTCTGGCTGAGAAGTCAAGTTTCTCTCCTCTCTGTGTTTGGAGTAACTTGCATTCCTAGGCAGAAGAAGCCTACCCGAGCCATCCAAGACAGGTTGATCCCAGCAGTTACATCATGCTAACCATGGGAGGTCCTGGATGGAACCAGTACATTCATCACAGTGACTTGCAAGCAATTCTAGACTAAAGCAATTGAAAGACAGATCATCTGGAAAATAAGTAGAGTTAGTTGGGTAGGTACAGGTGGTCCACATAAGGAAGCTGTTCAATATAAGGAAAAATAGGAGAAAATCACAATTATTCATTACAATCCAAAACTGATCTAAAAGTAGTGAGACCTGGGTTCTGGGCCAACCTCGGCCACTATTAACTGTATGATTTTAGATAAGACATTTAATTTCTCTGGCTCTGTGTTTTGTCACTGGAAAAACAAAGAGATTGTTCTCTAGTACATCTTTCCCCTTCAAGATCCTATTTTCCCTTAAGTGTTTGTCACATAACATTATTAAACTATTCGGGGAGATGTCTAAAGTGCACTGAAGTTATAGCCCATTTTCCTACAATTTTAAAGTAGTGCGTCCTCCTCATCCCCCTCCCTCTCCCACTTCTCAGCTGTTAGTTCGTAATACAGTCACAGGGCCTCCAGTGAGGAAATATGCAACCTTACTCTTATATAGCATTCTGTGAAAATTCATGGTTATTAAACTCATAGATGGTACACAAAAACTGTCCTAACTAAAATTTCTGATTAATAACAATGAAATAGTCTTATCACCACTTTCCCAAAAGAAAATCTGGGTCTCCCCAGAACTGACAAAGCAGATCATAGAAGAGTTACCCTTGAGTAATGAGTAATAATGAGTATTGGCTGACTAAGTAGAGAAGCATGGGGTTAATGTAAGAGTTATACCTCTGTTTTAAACATGAATTAAACCCCTTTCCCATTGGTGGGTGGAAGAGGTCCCAATAATGGCAAAACTTACCTTAGTAAAGTATATGTGTTTACCCTCTGTGCATAGTATAATACCCTGGAACATTCCTACAGAATATCAGCCATCTGGATCAAACCATCAAACAACACATGTTGGTTGCTATCTACCAACATCAAGCCAAACCCAAATCAATCAATGATCTATATTTTGTGAACACCAGCATATCTAGCATAGCACAGACACAAATATAATACTCCTATCTGTCTCCAAGGTGACGTGAGTTAAACGGGCAAGAATTATAAAAAGTGAATAATATTTACACTGTTTTTCAACCTGTTCCCAGGCTGACTCCACAATTCTTCCAAAACAGGATTAGATTTCAGGAGATGGTGTGATCTGTAACTGACCTGAAAGCAACCACGTACCACTCCCAACACTTAATTAAGTCAATGGAAACAACCCTGGTCAAAGTGGCAATACCACCACCACCATTTCACCATGTAGCTCATGCCTTTTGACTTTCTCAGAGGTATGTAACTATTGGAATCACATCAGAATGCATTATTCTTTCATTGACACATAAATCTGATTTGTTGTTAATAATACTTACTGTACCTACAAACAACATAGGCAGGTCCCAGTGTGCCATGTCTGAAATTACTTTAAGCACTACATAAAAACAGCAAGCCCTATGAGCCACATGTTAAATAAAAATTAAATCTCCTTTCAGCTGAAATGTGTAGAGAATTTTTAATATGATAAACAAAGTTACATTAACTTCACTTGAACTTTTGCAGGTTGGCAAAGCACGTTTTGAGTAGCTTATGGTCTTGATTGGTTAGTGAGTAATATTGAGCTCAAAGTTTGAGAAAGCCCCAAGCCATAAGTATTGTGCATTTGGGTGAATGATGGTATAAGCTTAGATGGGCTAGACTAAGAGAAAGAAAGAAGCACCTTTACAAAGAGCTATTATACCTGATAGGCTCCATACAAGACAGTTGAAATGTGAGCTTCAGTATTCAAAATAGAAAGGATACAATCATATGTCTGGTTAACTTACAGGAAATAGTTCCAGAGACAATTTTACACTAACTACAGTGATTTGGGCAATTTTTTAAAATAATACCAGCCAATTTCTCTCCATTATACTCTGCTGGCAGAAAATAAAACATTTTTCTTTGAAATGATTGCCTTTGGTTTTGTTAAATCATGCATTCTGTCAACATGTGGTCACCATTTTTACATGATCTTTCTGCTTCCCTAGAAAAGAATGAATTCACAGTCTGAACCCTGATATAAATATGTAATCTTGCAACTGTTAAGGCTTCTTCGATTACTACAAAATGAAGAGATAAGAAATAGATGTAGTATCAAAAGAAATGAAACAACAACAACAACAAAAAAATAGATAGTGATGCCCAAATAAGTAGAAAGCTCTGATTCTTGCATCCACTCCCCAACGCTAAATGAAGCAAAGGCCCACGGTGACCATTTTTCTTACTGGAACACAAAGAGATTGTGTGAAGTTCCTGATTTTAAAGCGCTAATATTTGAAAACAAATGTGAAAGCCCTATTTATGTCAAGAGAGATGTTCTAGCAACTTGGCTGTAGCTAGCAAAAGGTTAGGAGAGCAGAGGTGGTCATAAAGTCTTAGAAGAAGAAACATCTTGTTATTGAAGACTTTGGGGCTGGAATTATAACATGCCTGGACTGTAACTGCTTCTACCTGCTGTGTCACCCTCTGGGGCGGAGATCCTTATCTCCATCATGCAGCCTGCACATTTTTTAAGCTAAATTATTTTTTCAAAAACTGGAGATATTTGCTTCGTTGCTGCCCCTCTGGGCCTTTGTTTTTTGATACAGTGAGAACATAACTCTTTCTAAGATCAGCACTACAACTTTGCCTACCTTAGTAGCTGGGATTTTCTAGAGTGTGCATTCAGAAAGCATCCTTGACAATGCTGTTTACTTGACACAATTGCTTGAGTATATACTAGATCTCAAAGCTTTTATAGTAAAAAAAAAAAAAAAAAAGTTTATTCTAAGAAAAACTGAGATACTTCAAATGAATAAAGAGTAAAAATTTCCAGATACATTTTAAATTGAGTAAAAAAAAATGAAGGACCAAAACAAAGTGGTAATTTTCATATATGAAAGAGATGGCAAAGGAGAAGACTCTAATATGAGGAAAGGTAGTAGCAACTTGATCAGACTTAAAATGTGTATTTTAAGGTTATAAGCATAGGAAACCCTCATCTGTTCCCTTCCCTCTGGACAGTTAACATGTGAAGTTAAAATGCAGGCCACAGAGGACACACTTAAAAAGAACTTCTACTGCGGAGTAGCAAATGGGATTTAGGTAAGATTTCAACTGAGGGATAGAATGGGCTGAGTCTCAAAAGTATGATGACCATGTAAAGAGGACAGAGACATTCATGCTACTTCTTTGTCAAGGTAAAACTCAAGTTACTAGAACCCAGTTGGAACTTTCAACTAATCAGAATGATTTTCATATTCTTGACTTCATAGGTGGAGAAAACACAACGAATCACCAACAGCAACAAATGGCAATGATTTTCTTTTTCCATTAACTACACGCTCTCAGACGTTCTGTAAAGAGAACACACATTAACCCCCATTTCCTGAACTGTCCATATCTCCATTCTATAATGCCTGACTTGGCTCAGAAAAAAAAGGATGAGTTGAGTCTTGGCAAACATGTGAAAAAACAAGAAAAAACTTAGTTTCTATGCAGATCGCATTCTCATCAATGCATTGGGACATAAAGATTCCTAGAAAGCAGCAGAGAAGAGAGAGGGGGCAGTAAAGGGTCAGAACCTTAACCACGTGCTTTCTTATCCCAGGGCCTCATTTTTCTCATTTGTAAGGTATCTAGTCTCCCCGCCCACTAAGTTCCAAAATTCTTTGGAATCCAAGAATTTTGCCAAGGGGATTGCAACAAAAATACTTTTCCTAATTCAGGACCAACTAAAATGTCACTATGTGAGATGTCATATTTCCTCATCAGGCATGTGATAACAATATAGGCATCATTTGCAAGAAGGGCTTCCAAAGACCTAACCAGTGCGTAGTTGGCACGTTCTGGCAAGATCCACCTGTCAGCATCCATTCTGGGGTCAGTGCCCAGGCTGAACCACCTTTAAATATCTGAACTCATATGCAGATCTACAGGCTGCCTAGTTCAAGTGAATGCTTCCAAATCACAACACTAACTGTGTAAACTGTTTCAATACCAGAAGAATTTAAAGAAACTGTAGGACATTCCTTCTATTTCCAACTGGCCAATGTTAAAAAAAAAAAAAAAAGAAGAAGAAGAAGAATTTAGGTAAAAATGGCTAATAATTAAGTGCTTACTATGGTCTTAGTGCTGTGCTAATTAACTGCTTCCTACGGTTTCTCTCATGGAATCCTTAAGCCACCATGTGGTTATGTATTTACAGATGTGGACAGGAAGGTTAAAACAGTCACATCATTTGTGTCAGGTCTCCCAGCTAGTCATTCCCAGGTCTGGGTCAATCCCCAATTGAACTGTCTACAAGCTACTCATGTTCAACGACCATGGTCAACACCCGGCAGGTGAGCTGACTGGGAAGAAAAGACACAGAAGTTCTAACCTTTTTATTTTTTTTTTTAAGATTTTTTATTTATTTGTTTGACAGAGAGAGAGACAGCGAGAAAGAGAACACAAGCAGGGGGAGTGGGAGAGGGAGAAGCAGCCTCCCTGCTGAGCAGAGAGACCTATGCAGGGCTGGACCCCAGGACCCTGGGATCATGACCTCAGCCGAAGGCAGATGCCCAACAATTGAGCCACCCAGAAGCCCCCTAACCCTTTTAAATCACAAGTTACTATTAAAAAAAAAAAAACACTATGATGAGTTTACCACATCAGCAAATTTAGACAACTTTTTAAAAATTCCAGAATTTGATTCCAGGACCTAGGACTGCTGTGGTAAATCTGAGATGTCTTCTTTTTATAAAAAATTTATGAGTTCAGTTTACATAAATTTGGAAATAAAATAACATGGTTGCTTTGTGTGGCCATCTGCCACTCTCATGAGTATCTCTAGCTACAAAATTGAGAATACTGGTAGTTTTGCTGTGGAGTTAATTGAAGCCTTCCTAAGAATAATTTTAATTCAGTGTTTTAGAGCCAAATTCTGCTTTATGATCCACATTTCACATAGTATTTCTGAAAACTAGAGCAAGCCAAAGGTTTGATTGGCATTCTGAAATCTTTCAGATTAAAACATGATCCAGCTATCTTCTGCTATATATCTAGTGTCGAAACCAAGACCCATGTAAGTTAAAGTGGTTTTCCAAGTGCAGTGTAGGCATGACCTGTGACGTTGCATAGAGGATTACCCCGTTAAGCATTGGGACCATCTTTCTATCTTTATGGTTATCCTATCTTGTCACATAATCACAATTATCTATGATCCCCACACCTCTAATTATATAAGTGGCTACATCATCCTCAACAAATTTATAAGGCTTAACGTTTGGCTACAACGTGCAAAAGCACATGATATATAGCTTTAAATTAATATTTCTTTCCAGTATGTTCTTCCATCCAAGGATATTTTATGATTTCTGCTGATAAATGCTTTTAAAAGTAGTTTCTCAAAAAGCTTATTTTTGGGTTAAAAACATCAACGCTCTTCAGATACAGTACAAAGCACGTATTTGAGAGTTGATCAGTTATTCTTTGTGTGTCTTAATTCAGCCATTGTCTCCGAAAAGAGTCAGTTGCTTTCACAAAATTTCATTTTGACCATTTACAAAATGAAAAGATCAAAGACTCACCAATATTCTGAATGCATTATGTGAATTATAGAAAGACAACAAAGAATTTGGAGGGAAAAACCCTAAGTATCCATTATTATCATAACAAAAATAGCATTGCTATCTATTAGAAAGAGAGGAGAGGGAACTGAACAAAAGTAATTATCCAAGCTATAATTTGGCCCTGTCAACAGAGCACCCCTCTTCCGACTAAGAAAAGGCTCTATAATAATGAGCTCTAAAGAAATGTCTCACAAATGCCAGTTTGGGGGGTGGGGGCGCCAGAACAACATCCTAAGACTAAGTGCAGGAGCTGCGGCATTGCCCGTGCAGGACACACAGAGTCCCCCACCTGTGTCTTCTGGGGACGAGGGTTCCGGAAGGCATGTGGACTACAGGTCAGTTACTTTCGCCACAAGCAAAATGGAAACACTCGCTCTGTTTCCCTCACATTTTCTTCTTACCACTCACTTGTTCATCAAATGGCACCCAGTCGGAGAGACAACCAACCCCAAAGGCTTAAGGATCCAATTCAGCCTCTTTCGTTTCTACATGAAAATACTATTTTATGACATTTTCTTTTTTTAAAATGTTAAAGGTATAGAGTAATAAAAAGGCAACCAACCTCTAAGTCTTTCCACCCTTACAAGTGATCATTACAAGTTGCTCCTCATGCATTTTTCTAAAAGGAATATATACACTTAAAAGAATCTATATGTTAATTTCACCTTCCTTACATGAATAAAATCATCTTCTTGATATTGTTCTGAAACTTGCAAATACAGGTCTTGAACTTCCACACACATTAATCTGTTTAAATTCTACCCAACACTGCACTGGGTGGAGGTAGTAATTTATTTATCCAGCTGCCTACAGAAGCGTATATAAGTTGTTTCCAGTTTTCTAACATTAAAACAACACTGAAATAAGCAGTTCTACATATTTTCTTGATGTATTTGTACAAGTTCATTAGGATAAAAAAAATGCACATTAAAAAATTTGAACTGTTGGCTCAAAGAAAGCAAATCCCTCAGCTCCATTTGTGAGAAGAAAATCTTTTGATTTAGTTCCATGAATCCACCCGCATACACAGATAACAAAAAGAAGTTGTGTTTGTATTGTCTTCTGCTTTGTAGATGAACAGAAGTCCACACATTAATTTTAATATTTTTGCAATTATGTATAATTGAAACACTCCTCCAAATATTCAGATCTACAAGGTAATTTACAGGAATGTTGTAAAGGTATGACATACTTCAAAATGCATAAAAATGACCATATATTACAGGACCCTGCTCTACCCTAGTTACTTTCCTACAAAGTAAGTAATTAACACATAATGTAAGTGGAGATATATGTAGAGACTGCTCATGGCTGACACAGAGATACTCATTTGGTTTTTGGCCTACAAGTATTAACCTATATGCCCAATTATCTGAGGTTAGTAGTTCTGTTAGTAGTCAAAAAAGGCATTGCATAGTAAAATATCCCCCCTTTTGTGTAAGGTATTTAAATTCTGAAGCTACACAACAATAATTAATTTCCATTCCACTCAATGCTCCCTCTTGGGCCTTGCTTAGTGTAAAGTCTAAGAAACAAAGGCAACTGTGGAACTTTCCAAGCAGCCAATCAAGGCAAAGCACGTGCTATATCCCCAAGTGCTTACTACACAATGCATGATTTTATGAACCTCTCACCTATAGTGTACAAACAAGTCCCTGAAAATTAAAGTGTGAAATTCAAACACCTTTGTCCTTAAAACAAGAACAATCTGCCAAAAATGCTCTGTTCTGTGAACTTTTGGCACCAACAGGGCAGAACGCAATATCCCTTGCATTCAGCTGCCAAAGACACGAAGCTAGATCCAAAAGGAGGAAGCCAGGTAAATTGTTTAGGCCCCTGACCTAACATTCTCCTTGGCACAGAGAGATTCACTCCTTAGCCTTCCAATAAAGGTAGCCAATTGGAAAGGCCATAAATGCATTATTCCACAATACAGTGAGTAATTCAGATAAACAACCTTCAATGCTTGAGAACCCGTCTTCTCATTCTTTAATTCTTAAGACCAGCAAATAAAGGCTATTTGAGGAACTGTCCCTCTGAAACCCTCTCTGAAAAATTTTTTGTGCATTCCTACTTAAACACATTAAACCAGAAACAAAAAAAAGGAAAAATTTCCCCTAAATACCTATGCCCCATCTCTCCTTTTCAAATGAGTATTATGACTATTTCCATCATAATTCATAGTAAGCCTATAAAGAAATACAGGAATATTTGTTTGACATCCTTGTGAAGACAATTTGGAAATGAGAGTAGTTCAGTAGCAAAGAGTCTTATTACGTTGTTTAAAATAGAAAAAATCCCCAGAGATAAGCTTCCTCCAAAACAGTGCTGGGTCCCAACCTGGAAGCACAGGGTTACACAAGAGTCCATCAGTCCAATAATGTACTGAGTGTCCTCTTTACAATAAAACTGTGGTAGGTACTGGAGATGCAAAGCCACATGTATAGAGAGTTTATAATCTGCTGAGGAGATAAAAGACCATTACACAAATAAATGTTACAACACAGAACGGGGTAAGTACCATAAGAGAAGCACAAACCAATCACTCAAGATGAACATTTGTGTCATCAAATGATAGAATTCCAATTCTCCTTAATGGTCCTCTCTTCATTCAAGCATTCATTTATTCATTCCAAAAACACTTATTACCGAGCTCAGTGCTAAGAAAAACAGATACTGTCAGTAGCAGAAGAGACAGAGGCCTTGCCCTTCTGAAATCTTTCTTTCTGTGGAAGACACAGTATAAAATAATTATACAATAAGAGAAATAATAAACAATAATCATAACTGATCTTCAGTGCTTACTAAATATTAGTGGGCTAAGTGCTTGACATGTATTACCTCGAGAACCTTCATGGCAGCATGTTGATCCAGGAAGGCATGGAATTGAAGACATTACAGTCCTAAGACTGCCTGGGTTGGAATCCTGACACCACCACTTGTTAGTTGTGGGATCCTGGACAAATGACCTAAGCTCTCTGTGCCTCAGCTTTCTCATGTGCAAAACGAGGTCAAAACCAAATTTAAGATTTATGTCAAATTTAAGGTGCCACTGTCATAAGATTTATCCTAATTTCAGAGCTCTTGAGGAATATCCATCTTAGACTCTAGTAAGGAATAAGGTAAAAGATCAGCCATTACAAGTGTTTGTTGTGATGATTAAAGAAAATACAGAGAACCCAGTAGCATAGGTGGCCAAAGTATTTAACAAATACTACTTAGTATTCTTTTAATTATACCAGTTTTTTAAAAAAGGAAACAAATTTATAGCATAATTCAATCATACTTAAAAAAAAAAAAGTCCAAGCTTATGAGAATTTGTAATCTAAGATTAATCTAGAGTAGGGTTCAGAAAGTGCTACTCAGGTAGTGATGTCTGAGTTTCAAACTGAAGAATTAACCAGATCAAAATTGCAGAGAATAATGCTCCAAGGCGGGGGGTATGAAAGCCACAGGCAGGAAGAACAAAGCAGGATAAAGATGAGAAAGAAGCCAATACAGCTAGAGGAATGAGTGCAAACTGGGAGCAAGAGGCAGGAAGGTGGAGGAGTGGCCACAGCAGGAACTTGCGGGGCCTTCCAGACCATCCTGAGAAAGTGTCACCAGGAGTGAGAAGCCAGGAAGGGTCCCAGTGCTGGATCTGCACCGCTAGAGACCAGTTCAAGGCCAGTTCAAAGGCTATTTGGATAACTTAAAAATAAGATGCTGTTGTCTTAGCCTAGAGCAAAGGTTCTCAACCTCAGCATGACTGACATGTTGGGCCGGATAATTCTTGGTTGTAAGGCTTTCCTGTGCATTGTAGGATTTTTAGCAGCATCCCAGGTTCCTATCCACTGGACACCAGTAGCCATCCCCAGGATGTAACAACAAAAACAATTCCAGATATTGCCAAATGTCTACCTGGAGAGAAAACTGCCCCTGGTTGAGAAGCACCACTGCCCCTAGTTGAGGACCAGAGTAAGCTCAAGGGAACTGCAGAGAGGGAGCTAGATCCCACAAACATTAAAGAAGAAAAAATCAACAGGAAATGATTAATTGGATATGGGAGGAAGGAGAGGCCAGGGGCAAGGATCCATTCCTGCCCAAGATTTCTGATTGTGTCACTCAGTAGGTTGCAGATACCACACAGAGAGACACATGAAATGTTGCAACTGAATCAGACTTGACCTGCAAAGCATGAGGTCAACTGGAGACTTGCAGAACTGAAGCTATTGCCATGACATTGGAGGTGTCCCAATGTCACATATGAACTTTGATATTCAGACTGAAGGTTGGAGAGGAAATCTAGTGAGAGGAGAAAATACTTCTGAGAGTCAGGAGCATAGAGATCATATTAAAGGTGCTTATACAAAAAAGCTTCACATAGAGGTGCCTGGGTGGCTCAGTCAGTTAAGTGGCTGCCTTCAGCTCAGGTCATGATCTCAGGGTCCTGGGATGGAGCCCCAGCTCCCTGCTCAGTGGGGAGCCTGCTTCTCCCTCTCCTTGTGCCTCACCATGCCTCCACCCCCAATTAATGCATGATCTCTCACTTTCACTCAATCTCAAGATAAATACATAATCTTAAAATAAAAAGTTTCACATTAAAAAAAAAGAAAAACCCACTTACATTCTATTATTTCATTGCAGGAGACCAGAGCATCTCTATGGTAAAATCATCAAAACCCTTCAATGCTATAAGATAACGTCTTACAAAATTATTGCAGTATTTTCAGCCAAACATCTCCAAGTGCACAGGCACAGCAGAGTGTACTTATACTGGAGAGTGAGAAAGTGAGAGAGAGAGAGAGAGAGTTAAGCGAAATGTAACTTAAAAGTATGCATGGTTCACCTCAATCAAGGATGCTTTTTTAGAGGCTTAATTTGCAAAGCAAAGTTAAAATGAAGATCAAGAGTGACTTTTTTTTTTTCCTTTGGGTCTCTACTTGTCTTTTTACAGAAATCAGTGATCTCCTATCCCAGCATCTTGAATTATATTCTGATTGCAGCTACCTTAACTGAGACCCAAGCATTCCTCATCAGAGCTCAGATTTACTTGATTTCTTCCCTAGTGGTGTATGATAAACATAAGAAAGTTCAATTCTTAATCACTTCAGATCTCTAGAATTTCTGAAGACAGAGTCCATGACCTTGGGGATTGCTTGCTGGAAGGGGAAAAAAAAGAAAAAAAAAAAAAAAAAAAACAACCTAGTTCAGTTCTATTATTTAGCTCCCAAGCCTTAACCTTGACTCACAGTGCCCCCGCTGCCAACGGAACCAAAAAGAACATCTGTTGTTCCCCAGTGGCTCTCTTCCAAAGATTTTCCTTGGCCAGCATTTTAACACAGTCCAATATGACCCTTACATGAGGGTGGGGGCCTGTGATTTCCCAAGAAATTCTCCATTCACTCAAAAACACAATTGCTATCTTTTGGGCACTGTTATTTTGCACAAGAATCCTGACCACTTTTCCATTATAATATGTAGGGATAGTGCCAAATTAACTCCAAACTGGATATAAATACAGGGGGAAAATGACACCCAATTGGATCCACTCCGAAAAGCACAATTTATTTTCTCATGTGAGTAAGAGTACTACTTAGACTTTAAAACTATAGTCACTTTTCAGTATCTGAATATTAACATGGATAACACAAAATCATACTTGAGTGTCCATGTCAGACCTTCATTAAAGTCACAAACAACCTGAATCTCAGAAAGAAAATAGTAGATAACAGAACTAACATGGAATCAGAAAAGACGCGTTTATAAACTCTGCAGAGGGAAATGGTGCTTACGTTCTTCTCTGATACTTGACAATGTACTTTTGTTCCTGTACTTCTGTGAAACTTGAAGTCCTCACAATGAGAATCCTGAAAGGCTAACAGGAAAATCTTGATTGGCTAAAAGTCTCAATACAACCCTTTTGCAGAGAAGAGTAGATAAGGAAGACCCACCTCAAGAGTATTTCCATTTCATCCATCCATCCATCCATTCATTCATTCAAATAGTTCTTGAAAACCAACAGTGTGACAGTCACAGAACATGAAGAATGACTAAGACTTATTCAAACAAGTATTACTATCAGTCAAAGGAAAAGGGCAGAAGAGCTGGTCATTGAGGTTTCAGGCTGCTTGCTAGCCTTTTCTATTCTAACAGGAACCTCAAACACAAAACTGAGATCTCCATCTTCCCATGCCAGCTGGTCTCTTCCCAGTGATGTATATTCTTTTTTTTTTCTAGTGATGTATATGCTTATTAAATAGCAACACCCATTGTCCACATCAAAACACTGGGCAGCACACTGTATTTCTCCTTACTCTAACTTCCTCAGGTATCTAGGCAGTTACAAATTCACTTACCCCTAATAATTTCTCCAATCTATCTATTTCTACCCATGTGTGCTACCACCTACTCTAAGCTGTTATCACCCTCCCTGAACTACTGCCAATAATCTCCTAACTCCTTTCTTTATGGCCATGTTTCACCAGCTTCCTTGCAAGCTTGTGTTGACACTACAACAGGAGAGACCTTTCTACAGTGTCATCTGCTCAGATCTCTCTTCTCCTCAAACTTACATGGTTTCCCACTGCCATCACCACAAGCTCCAAATTCATCAACATGTTTTGAAGGCCTTGAATGAACCGGTTCCTGTTCACTCCTCTATGTCACATCCTGTGCTTTGTTCCACTGTGGGAAGACTGGCCATTTCCTCTGTCATTCCGCATCTTAGGGCCTCTCATGCCTGGAGACACTTCCCTTCACCTCTCCTCCGTTTTCAGGGTAAGACCTACTATCCTTCAAATCCTCCCTCAGCAGTCACTTCCTCTGGAAGCTGGAGGCAAGCATCCTTCTAACATGCTGTGGTACCCTTTTCTTCCCAATTAAAGTATCAATCACACTAGGTTCAAATGGGTGTGTGCTCCTGACCAGAGCATAAGCTTTGAGACAGGAGGTTCAGCTCAGGTTATTGAAGCTGAAGCTACAAGGGAGATAGTGGCCAATTCTCTCTTGCAACAGATCAAGGGAAGGTTTCACTGGATAAGCAGTCCTTCAGACAAATCTTGAAAAATGAGAGATTTCAGGGACAGTGGTCATAGTAAGTTGGACACAATGGAACACAGAGCATCATGAGGCAACTAAGAATTCATAAAACAGTATGGCAACTTATGAATCACATAAGTGTGGACCACAGGTGGAAGGAGACAAACTTCTTCCTAGGAGGTGGAAGAGTTCAGCAAGGCTCAGGCCATGGGATTCCTTAGAGCTCACCCAAGGAATTCAGACTTTATATGGAAACAGTGTTATGCAAACAAAATGGAGAGATGTGCTTTTGGTACACATTGGGATGATCACTCTGCATTCAATGAAGAGTATGAGGACAGGGTTTCCAGAGAAGTGTAGGAGTTGCCAAGATCAGAACACTATGGAGTGTCTGGACAGGAGATCATGTGGACCTAAACTTGGCAGAAGCAGTGGGCACAGAGAAGAGCAGGCGGACAGAAGAGTCTGGAAGTCCAGAGCTTAGATGAGCTGGCACAACACTGGACAGGAAAAAATACAAGGAGTTAATTTCCAAAGTTCCTCCAAAGACAAAGAAGTAGAAGGGGAAAAAGGAACCCTCAAGGCAACTTAAAGGAAGGTAGAAGGATACTCAAGAGAAAGGTGTTACTCAAGTCAAAGGAAGAGATATATTCTGAGAGAAGGGGCTTGTCCACAAAATCAAAAGATAAGGAATACAAGTAACCAGTGGTTGTTGACAATGAAGTGGTCTCTGCCAGAACAATATCCTTGAAGGCAGAGGATTGGAGACAGTGGAAACTAAGAGTTAACTTTCTATAAAAAAGTGGAAATTTTTAGCCTATATTGTTATTTTGAGAAATTTACCTAGGAAGGAAAGAAAAAATCGCTAGAAGAGGCCATGAGATAAAGTGAGGTCAGGAGGTTTTGAGCCAGCTTCCATGTCAGTGTGCAAGTGGGGGAGAGATTCTAAATGTCTATCGGACAGGACCGGATCCCCATATGAACAATCCCAAATTGAGTATCAGGAGTTTGAAACCTGGAGTGAGAAAGAAAATACATCCAAGATGATCACATCTTGGTCAAGGGCAAGAAAAATTAAATGATTAGAGTAGTGAAATTACACTGGAAACAGAAGGTAATTATTTATCCAGGAATGCAACTATATGTCTGCACATCTTACTGCTGCATTTGTTTTATTTATTACAATCTTTAACTGTGCTTTCTAGGGAAATTGAAATGATGCAATTTACCTAGAACATAAATTATGGCAGAGATATTGCTTCATCTGACATACCTGAAGAAATGGCATGAAAAAACAAAGGCAGCAGAGAGGTACCCTAGAGAGAAGTGTTGAAAATTTCAAACTACTCACATATTTGCTACTATGAAAAGACAACCAGGAAAATCTTTAAATGTGTTTTTTAAAACTAAAACTGCAACACCTTCAGTTAGTAAATTCAAAAGCTAAACCACACATTTGCCATCTTCTGTAACGGGTCCTTGTGATTTACTCATTCAATCAATGTTTTACTCATCAATCACTTATTGATTACCTATTGAAGGCTGTGCATACATCCCTATATGAGGTGTGGGAGACAGGGAGGAAGATTTCAAAAAGAAAGTTCTTACAATTAAGTAATGTACTGTATTAATGGGAGAGAAAACACACACACATATAGAAGCCAAAGTAGATTAAGAGAAGAAGACAGACAAGGGAAGAGCATTGTGCCTTCACCTGCGCATGTATCAAAGAGATGAGAAACAATGACTTTAGATTAAAAAAAAAAATCTCTGGAAGGTTGTTTGCTTGTCATTTATTTGCAATAAATACTGGATAAGGACAAGTAGAAGGACATATTGGTAAGGAGGCCTATAGACAGAATTGTATGAACTCAGGCAAGAGACTTTTCAGTTTGGTCACTTGAATCACTAATCACATTTTATAGCAGCCATTTAGTTTTAATTTTTTCTTCACTGATATTAAATAAAAATGTTAACAAGTTGCCAATTAGGCAACATAAAAGCATTACTGAGCATAACCTCCCAAACTACTCAATGTTTAAAAGATAAAACTGAAATTACATGAACAATTTTCTTCAAGTTTTACTGCAGAACTATGAAATCACGGCAACATTCTTTTTGAATAAAAGACAGTAAATTATAACATGGGAGGGACTTTCTGTCCTATTATCTCATTATGCAAGATTTAGATATTCCCTTTGCCTGTTTTATGCCTGTTCTCCACATCTGAGTCTCTACAACCTGACGAACTGATATCACTTTTTCCTTTGCGTGTCCAATCCTTATCTTGGATGATTTTACTATTCATGTGAGTAACTCTATAAACACTTCCTTCCTCCACCTGCCCTCCCACAAATACACACAACTGTGCCATACCTTCCACCACATAGCTATACAGTCATACTAATAACCTTACAATCTTTAGGTACGGAATTTTAGATTCATCTAATCTGGTTTCCCAACTGTCCAGTCTGAAATCAGCACCGGCCTCCAGTGTTAACTTCCTCATTTATAACAGCGTAAGCGCCATGTGAAACCAGCTCAAAGACCGAGGGGGTGACATCAAATCATCTTTAACTGGGGAATAGTCTAGTAACTCCTCATAGCATTACAGTGCTGGTAAAATATGGGATGCGTGTGAAAACCTTCCTGGATTTCATAATGGACCTGATGACCAGGCCGTGAAACTGCCCAACTCTATATCCATGTGCTTGTACCTCCAACTTCAATCTAGCAGCATGACTGAATTCAATAAAACATTTCACTCACCCCTACCCTGTCCTTTATCGAACGTTAAAACATGGAACATTATTAGTTACATTGAGAATGTGTCTATTCTCATTAGCTGTATGGATTAACTACAAAGATGAACTACCTTGTTAATGAAGATAACCCAAATCCCAGGTAAAATAGTGCCTTCTATATTCACTTACTTACAGAATTGACACCTGTCAATTATACTCAAGTCACTCACAATTCAGTCATGTCTGAGAAGACTTTTTTTTTTTTAATCCAGTTCTCAGGTGTTTTTTTTTTTTTTAAAGTGGCCCAATCCATAAATATCCTCTCTTTCCCCAAATCCTTCCTATCTTGGATGATACCAAACTCACCTGATGACCTTTGCTCTACTTATGTATTTTAATTTTTCTCATCGTTTCTCAAAATCCTCAGGTTCTGATTTTCCTTTAGCTATCATCTTCATTCTGGTCAATGCATTTCCATCCAACATTCTGCCACTTTGTCTTTTTTCCCTTCCCATTATTCTGATCTCTAATATTCCTGCCTACTTACAGGTGTCTATTAAAGTATTCAGGAAACCATATAGAATTAAGTCTAAGAAAACATAGGCTATACCAATTTTCTCTTCTGCTCCCATGTACCCTCTTTAGAAGCAATGTATGTCACACTGCCCTGTGCACTGGGGCATCACCGAGACCACTACTGCCCATGCCTCTGGTACAGAGGACTCACCTTCCAGCGGAGTTGACGCCAAGCGTGCTATTCCCTGATCTCTGGAACTATATTAAATGTTGGCCTTTTCTTCATCCCCAAAATGTTTCTTTACCATCTTATTGCTTTTCCCATTTTTCTCTAATCCCTTCTGAGTGATTCACAGTGATTTATTCTAAGTTACCAGCAGTTGGCCATAAACCAAATCCAGCAGGGTTTGGAGACCAGAATGGAGTCCCAAGGGGTCAGACCGTAAGTGACCATAGCAGAGCCACTTATCAGTGTCTCCTGCAAAACCACAGTTCTGCTACTAGAAAAGACAGTTACTGTGCACTGGGAAAACTGATGCTTCATACAAATATCCAATACAGAGAACTTTCCTAATTGTAGAGGAAAAAATTATTTATTGAAATGTTTCATTTATTTAAAACCTGATACCTTTTTGTCTCCCAAATGCAGAGAATAAATTTCAAGTGAAGCTTCATTTTCTTCCTTTCCAAAGAGACCTTAAAAGTCAGGGAGTATCAGCTTTATTGGAGAACATGACAGTGAAAAGGCACAACTTATTAAAATACTGCCCCATTTCCACACCAGTTTTTAAACAACCCATCCCTGTGCTCCTCTACTGCAAAGCCTTCACGGGCCTCTAGGAAGCTGCTCCAGCAATGCGTACAGTCTGTTGCATCAATGGCAAGGCCACTCCATTGGTACATCTTGTGAATATCACTCCTGGAAGGCCCCAACCCGTTTCGCAATTAAAAATAATATATCCTTGGGGCACCTGGGTGGCTCAGTGGGTTAAAGCCTCTGCCTTCATCTCAGGTCATGATCCCAGGGTCCTGGGGATCACAGAGAGTTAAAGCCTCTGCCTTCAGCTCAGGTCATGATCCCAGGGTCCTGGGGATCACAGAGAGCCACATCAGGCTCTCTGCTCAGCAGGGAGCCTGCTTCCCCCTCTCTCTCTGCCTGCCTCTCTGCCTGCTTGTCATCTCTGTCAATAAATAAATAAAATCTTTTTAAAAATTTTTTAAAAATAATAATATATTCTTGACTTCCTATTTCTTCACTTTGTATATCTCTTTTCTTCCCAGTATGTCTATTTACTTTGACCTCACCCATGTAAAGGGCATTCCTTCTAGGAGGTTTAATTAATGTAGGCTATTTCCACCAACCCACACAAATTCAGGTCCCAGTGAGCCCCACTCACGTCTTCTTTTAACATTCAAATTTGACTCCACATATTTATTACTTGATATCTTGATTTATACCCTTGCTTGATTTGGAAAAAAAGGTATCACCCCAAACCTGCATACAATCAGGGTATAAGTGATATAGACAAAGAGAAGAGAAGAAAGTATATGATTTGAAGTGAGTCTTTTACCTTAGACCTCAATGTATTCTAAAATGAAAATCAGGGGCCGCCTGGGTGGCTCAGTCTGTTAAACAACCAACTCTTGACTTCAGCTCAGGTCACCATCTCAGGGTCGTGATCTTGGGGTTGTAAGATGGAGCCCCACGTTGGGCTCCATGCTCAGGGTGAAGTCTGCTTGAGATTCTCTCTCTCCCTCTCCCTCTGACCCTCCTCCAAAAGAAATAAGTAAATCTTCAAAATAAATAAAATGAAAACCAGTTTGTTTTAGATACTTTATCCACAATCACATATAAAAGAGTACTTGCCTCAGCAGACCTCACGCTCAGCACTTGCAAGCCCCCACAGCTCCAGGCAGTAGCGCAATTTTCTAAAAATGATGCAGTAAGAAAACATTTTCCTACAGGCTAACTTTGACAATGTTTACTAATCATAATTTGACTACTACAGAAAAAAGGAATTATGTCCAATGCCTTGCTCTGCATGTTACAAATACCCCTGCCAAGACACAGGTCCCCTCCATGTGGGAAGGTCCTGCTCTGCAACCAAGCGTATTATTTCAGAATCCTTAGGGGAAAAGGTGGAAAAGGCAGTGAAAAAGACCCTGATAATCAGTGTCACAGTGCCACTGCCCCATACCCTACTTTGTTCATTGTCAATTACATGGAAAAACTCCATAAATGTCCATAACATTTCTTTGAAAATATAACGCATTCAGGTATATAAACAAAGCCCTTTATCCTTCTAAGATTTATTTACCAATTCGCAGGGGTACAAAGTTTATCACAGAACTGTAGTTTTCTCAAGTTGAGTAGAACAATCATTAGGGGCTCCTGGGTGGCTCATTTGGTTAAGCAACTGCCTTCAGCTGAGGTCATGATCCCAGGGTCCTGGGATCAAGTCCCGTATTGAGCTCCTTGTTCAGCAGCAAGTCGGCTTCACCCTCTCTCTCTCCCACCCTCCAACCCCTGCTCATGTCTTCTTTCTCTCTCAAATAAATAATAGCTTAAAAAAAAAAAAAAGAATAGCAATCATTAGAGGTGGGGTAGACTATACTGAAGTAATTTGAACCATAGCAAATAACACAAATCATTTTACCTTTTTTAACTAAGCATTTCCTAAGTGCCAGCCATTGAAGAAGATACAATATTAAACAAAATTCATTCTCTGCCCCGAAAGGACTTATGGTCTTTATGAGATGACAAGTAAATGGAAATTTTAAAATAGTGCCACAGAAAAAGGACAGGTATTATGGAAGGATTTAGAATGGCTAACCAAGGCTTGAAAAACCTAGCAAGACTTCTTAATAGAGACATGACCAAAAAAATTTCTAATATTACCCAGGTAAAAGAGCTGGGGAGGGGAAAGGGGTAAGGGAGGAGAGAAGTGAGCTCATGATTTACTTCACAACAATATTTTAAAACATTAAAAATAAAATCTATTTGTGAAAACTAGTATCAACCTTACCATTCAAGATAGAGGTATACGCAGCTATTTCTGATACTGAGGGAAAAAAATAGAATGCCATTTTAAAAATCACATTCAAATATACCCCTGGGCTAACATCTTCCTGGGATTCATGTGCAATTATTTATTTGTTGCTTGGCAGATTATCTTATCACTAGCCAACACACCTGTTATGCCACAACATTTACATAGAAAAATCACGTTGTTTTGCTGAGAAATCTTGCTGTCCTCCAAAATGCCTAAATGTTTGGAAATGATGAAGACCAGTTCATGTGCATTTAGATTTATAAAGATTTTGTTCATGTCATTCTTGGATTTCCATTGTTATTTTTCCTATCAATTCATCAACTTATCCAGAGCATTAGAATATAGCACTCTAGTTACTCTGGCCCAAGAATTTCTGTGATGTGGTGTTTTTTCTATGTTTGAAGAGTTCTGAACTAGGAAAAATAAGGATATGAAAATAAAGCCATCATATGTCTTTTTCCTTATAGGCACTATGTCTTTCTTTGCACTGCTGTCAATAGACTCCTATCTCAAGTCAGACTAATAATGTGGCATTAGGAGTCAGGGATTAAGGACTGAAAACAAGGACTAAGAAGGGCTAACAAGAGCTAAAACTCCTTATTTTCTTATTTACTAGCTCCAAGTTTCCATGTTCATATTTGTAAAATGAGAATATTGATCACTGTTACCTTTTAAATGAAATAACATATAAAATATTTAGCTTATTGCCTGCTACCTAATAGACACTCCACAAGTATTTCTAAATGTATAGATAAAATTGTTTTTGTATTCCTTATGTGTAAAGGTAGTTCTAAAAATTTAAGAAAGAAATTATTTTGATTTATTCAGACAGGTAAGACTTAGAAGTTCTATTATTTCTTAGACAGAAATGCCTCTAAAATGAGGCATCCAAGAAAATCCTGAATGCTAGTCTGACAATGAATAAAATTCATATAGCCGATCCTCAATAAAATACTAGAAAACATCCAATAGCATATTAAAATGATTATATACTCTAACAACCGGGATTTATCCCAGGAATTCAAAGTTACTATGTTTCTAGAGTCCTGAATTATGGTCCAACAATGTAATAGCACATTAGGAGGACAAAGGAGGGTATAAAAAGACCCACATAACCTTATCAATTGATGCATGTGACAAAATTTAACACCATTTCATGGTAAAAACAACAGAAAACTAGCAATAGGAGAAATCTTCCTCAACACGAAAAAAAGGCATTTGCAAAAATCCCCAGCTAATATCATACATAATTAATAAAGCCTGAAAGCTTTCCCACTTAAGATCAGGAATAAGGACGAGGACACCAACTTTTGCTACTGCTATCGAACATTGTTCTGAAATTTCATGATAAAATTATTAAGCAAGAAAAATAAAAGGCATCAAATTGAAAAGGAAGAAGTAAAGCTGTCTGTTCACAGGTGACATCTCTATATAGAAAACCTCAAGGAATTCACAAGAAAACTACTAGAGGTAACAAGCTAATTCAGCAAAGTTCTAGGTTACAGATCAACATACAAAGATCAGTTGTGTCATCACAGGACAGAAACGAACAATTAAAGAAATTAGGAAATCAGTTCCATTTACAACAACATCTAAAAGAATAAAACACTGGGCGCTTGGGTGGCTCAGTCAGTTAAATGTCTGCCTTAGGCTCAGGTCATGGTCCCGGGGTCATGGTATGGAGACTGCTCCATGGGGAGCCTACCTCTCCCTCTGCTGCTCCCCTTGCTTGTGTTCCTTTTCTTTCTCAAATGAATAAATAAAATCTTTTTTTAGAAAAGAAAAATAATAAAACACACACTAATAAGTTTTTTAATATTTTATTTATTTGACAGAGATCACAAGTAGGCAGAGAATCAGGCAGAGAGAGAGGGGAAAGCAGGCTTCCTGCTGAGCAGAGAGCCTGATGTGGGGCTCAATTCCAGGACCCTGAGATCATGACCTGAGCTGAAGGAAGAGGCTTTAACCCACTGAGCCACCCAGGCACCCCAAAACACCTACTAATAAGTTTAACCAACAAGGTTAAAGATTTATATATGAAACTACAAAATATTGCTGAAAGAAATTAAGGAGTAGTTTAAATTCCATTAAAAAATACACAGATAGGGGCGCCTGCACAGATAGGGAGCCTGCTTCCCCCTCTCTCTCTGTCTGCCTCTCTGTGTACTCGTGATCTCTCTCTCTGTCAAATAAATAAATAAAATCTTAAAAAAAAAAAAAAATAGTCGGATAGGGGCACCTGGGTCACTCAGTGGGTTAAAGCCTCTGCCTTTGGCTCAGGTCATGATCCCAGGGTCCTGGAATTGAGCCCCACATCAGGCTCTCTGCTCAGCAGGAAGCCTGCTTCCTTCTCTCTCTCTCTGCCTGCCTCTCTGCCTACTTGTGATCTCTCAATCAAATAAATAAAATCTTTTTTAAAAAATACATGGATATTGAGGCAGAGAATATATGGGAAAGTTCTTTCTCTTCTGTTCAATAGAGTTATGAACTTAAAACTGTTTTAAAAATAAAGCTAGAAGAACAGACAGATAGATAGACATAGCATGTTCATGAACTGGAAAACTTAATATTGTTCAGATGTCAACATTTTGATATCCCTATCAAAATTCCAACAGCTTGTTTTGTACAAATAGAAAAGCCAATCCTGAAAGTCATATGTAATGTCAAGGAGCCCTAATTGGTCAAAACAGTATTGGAAAAAATTACAAAGTCGGAAGATTCATACCCACTGGTTTCAAAACTTAGGACAAAGTGATAGTAATCAAAGCAGTGTGGCACTTGCAAAGGAAAGACATGGAGAGCAATGGAAGAGAACTGAGAGCCCAGAAATAAACCTATACATGTACGGCCAGCTGATTTTTGACAAGGTGTCAACTCCATTTAACGGGGAATGAAGAGTGTCTTCAACAAATGGTGCTAGTATAACTGGATTTCCCCATCCAAAAGAATAGAGCTGGACCCCTTAACCAAATCATATGCCAAAACAAACTCAAAGGGAATCAACAACCTAAATATGGAGCTGAAATGATAAAGTTATCAGAAGAAAACATAGGAGAAATTTTTATGCCTTGGATTTGGCAAAGAATTCTCATGTAGGACACTGAAAGTATGAACAATAAAAGGAAAAACAGATAAACTGGATTTCCAGGTTCAAGACATCTGTGTGTTACAGGACATGACTATGAAAATTAAAAAAAAAAACAAACCTACCCAACGTAAGAAAATATTTGCAAAACATTTATCTATTAAGGGCTTAATACACAGAAAATAAAGAAAAGTCAACAACAAAAGAAAATCCAATTTAAAAATGTGCGAAGAACTTAATAGACATTTTTATAAAAAAGAGATACAAATAACCAATAAGCGCATGAGAAGTTGCATAAGATCATTAGTCTTAGGGATTACAAAAGGTAAATTCACGCCACAATGTGGTATCATTCCATACCCAGTAAGATGGCTATAATTTAAAAATAAATAAATAAATAAATAAATAAATAGAAATAAAAAGTGAGGATGTGAAGAAACTGGAAGCGTCACACATTTGGAGCTGCTATAGAAAACAGTTGGGCATTTCCCAAAAAAAAAAAAAAAAAAAAACAAACTTAAAATAGAATTACCTTATGACCCAGCAGTTCACTCTAAAGTATATACTGAAAGGAATTAAAAACAGGGACTCAAACAGATACTTGTACACAAATGTTCACTGCAGCATTATTCACAGTAGTCAAAAGCTGGAAACAATCCAAGTATCTATCAAGAGATAAATGAAAAAATAAAATGTGGTATATGCATAGAGTGGAATCTAGCCAGCCATAAAAAGCAATGAAGTTTTGGGGCACTTGGGTGGCTCAGTTGGTTAAGTGCCTGCCTTCGGCTCAGGTCATTCTCCTGGGGTCCTGGGATTGAGCCCCGCATTGGGTTCCTCGCTCAGCAGAGATTCTCCTTCCCCCTTTCCCTGTTCCCTGCTTCTGCTCTCTCTCAGATCTTCCTCTCTCTCAAATACATAAGTAAAATATTTTTTTTCAAAGATTTTATTTATTTATTTGACAGGGAGAGATCACAAGTAGGCAAAGAGGCAAGCAGAGAGAGAGAGGAGGAAGCAGGCTCCCTGCTGAGCAGAGAGCCCGATATGGGACTCAATCCCAGGACCCCGAGATCATGACCTGAGCCAAAGGCTGCAAGGAATGACATTTTGATACATGCTACACCATGGATATATCTTGAAAACATTGTGCTAAGTGAAATAAGCCATACCCAAAAGAATAAGTGTATGATCCTATTTTACAAAAAATATATAGACTAAACAAATTCAGAGACAAAAAATAGCTTAGAGATTACCAGGGGATCAAGAAAGGGGGGGAAGTGGGGAGTCATTGTCTCACAGGTACAGAGTTTCTGCTTGGGCGTAAGACAAAGTTTTAAAAATAGTTGATATTGAAGTTCTAGGACATGCCATTGCCAAGGTCATTTTGCCCGCTAGCAAGGTATTAACATTAAGATGGGTGGGAGATTCTTAAAGAGTGTCACATATGTCCTACCCAGGAGTGCAGGTCGGGGGAAAGTTGCAAGGTGTCAGCCTTTTTCTTTGTCCTCAGCCAGCCTTCTGTTCCCTCATCAGATATGGTTGCACAACGTTGTGAATTTAATGAATGCCACTGAGTTATACACTTAAAAATGGTTAAAATTACTGATTTTATATATATTTTACCACAACTTTAAAAAATTTATATAGCTAAGGGGTGCCTGTGTGGCTCAGTTGATTAGGCATCAGACTCTTGATTTCAGCTCAGGTCATGATCTCAGATCCTGGGCTCAAGCCCCACTGTCGGCTCCGTGCTCAGTGGGCAGTGTGCTTGAGGATTCTGTCCGTCTCCCACTGCCCCTACCCCCGTTTATGCATGCTCTCCCTCTAAACAAATAAATAAATCTTCAAAAGAACGTTATACAGCTAAGAATACTTTTTGTTGTTGTTTGGCATAATTAGCTCTGTAGGTACCACTTGTCTTCACTAATAGTATATAAATCACAACTATGTTGATAAGCTTCTATCTAGATAGATAATATCAAGGCCTATATTCTAATAATAGGACAGATAATAAAATTAAATCAACAAGTGGGCAAATTCATGAATACATAAATGAACACATGATGGCAATAATTTCTTAAGTACTCTCTGTAGGTAACTCATCTTTGATTTATTGTTTTAAAATCATATTCCATTATTACTGATTCAACAGTACCAAAAAACTTGTTTTTAAGTTTATTTTAGAGACTAAATAGATCAAAGATGTTAACACATCACAAATACTAGAATACTTTAACATGTTTTGTTGCTAATTTTTTTTAAGATTTTTTATTTATTTATTTGACAGACAGAGATCACAAGTAGGCAGAGAGGCAGGCAGAGAGAGGAGGATGCAGGCTCCCCACTGAGCAAAGCTCGATCCCAGGACCCTGAGACCATGACCTGAGCCGAAGGCAGAGGCTTAACCCACTGAGCCACCCAGACACTCTTGTTGCTAATTTTTTTAAAAATAATATTCTGTTGAATGTGATGCCATCCCATTGGGATGTTGTAGTAAAATCTCAATAAGCCCAAGGCGATACCTTATGAATTAAATTCACTTTTTTTCTCAACTATTCAATAAAAATGAATATACTAGCATGTATTGCTACTTATTAAAACACAAAAAACCTTCTTAGAGGAGCAGATTTATCACTATGCCAAAAAGTTAATTGCTTGTTACATTGTGTTAAGGAAAAATGTGAATTCTTCCTCTAACCATTTTTAACACTATGAATAAAAAGCATTTAAACATCTCTTCCATTTTATTTTGTTTCCCATTGAAACAAGTAGACATGCTTTCTAAGGGGGGAAAAATAATCTCTGAATTGTCAAACTTCAGTTTTTACTTTGGTCAGTATAGTGTTAAAAAAATAAGAATAGTTTTGTACAAATACTTATTTTCTTCCAAGATTTTATTTATTTGAGAGAGGGAAAGTGAGCCAGAGAGAACACCAGCAGAGGGAGAGGCAGAGGCAGAAGCAGGTTTCCCACTGAGCATGGAGCATGACATGGGGCTCAATTCCAGGACCCTGAGACCATGAACTGAGCCAAAGACAGACACTTAGCTGACTGAGCCAACCGGGTTTCTTAATGACATTATTTTCAAGAATAAACAAAACAGTAATTCCAAAACTCTAAAAAGTTAGGCAGCAAATATCTGATAGAAACGCTTCAAATTCTATAAAAGTTTAACAAGAGCTTTTGTTAGAAAAAATTTGGGGGGATAATCTTATACAAGCATTTTGCCTTTGCTATCCACATTAAATTAAGCCAATCAATATGTGTCAAACATATCAGTTCAATTACAGTGTTCTGATTCTTAGATATAAAAATCTTTGCATAAATATCAAAGAAAAACTTCACTAATCCTAGGACTATACCTGCATCACTAAAATATCTACAAAGACAGAATCCTTTTCCCAAATGTATATTGTCGTGTCCTTTTCCACATCAATCTACATGAGTCAGATTTGAATAGCCAGGGAAAGGACCAACAGCCTCTCTGTGAGGTTGCTTAGTGGTCATGGCCATGACAGTCAGATGACCCCTGCCACCCCCCTACCCTTGCATCTCTTTCCCAGGGAAAGCTCTGACACTCAATCCAAACCTACCACCACTGCTAACTTTTCCATCCTTCCATATGGCTCTCCCAACTGTGTCTAAGGCCCTCTTCATCTCCACTTCACTGGGAACATTCCTCTTTGCTTCCACCCTCTTTCCCCAAAGCTTTAACCATTTCCCTACCTCACTTCTAAAACTTCCATTCAGCCACTGCTTTATCTGTCAAGACCTACTTGACAGACATCAACAGACTCCTGAACCAAGTGAGCAACAAACAAGTTGACGGGACCCGCTAAACAGGGTGGTGAGTGGGCATGTCAGGACATCAGCAGGAGCAGAAGACTTAACAAGACCCACACAGGAAGAGTTTTTAAGTTTATTTTAGAGACCAAATAGATCAAAGATGTTAACACATCACAAATACTAGGATACTTTAACATGTTTTGTTAAAAAATAATAATATTCTGTTTTTATAAAAAAAAAATATTCTGTTGAATGTGATGATGAGAGATGACAGGAGAGATCCCAAGGAGATGAGAGATGACAGACATGAACACTTATACTTCTATTAGTCTTACTCCTTGGGTACTACGTGGTAGTCAATGTTCAATCAGTGAATGTATGCACGAATGATCTACGTACCATTTTCAAAATGGTTCCAGGAAGAAGTGATTTGGCACACATGCCTCATGCTTGAGAGGAAGATAATCATCATAGCCATAACTACGCCAGGGTCACCTATACCATGAGACACTGTCGTTCTTAAAGTTCTATATTTGAATCCTAAGCTAGTGCTACAGTAATTCTGTGGTTCTTTTGGTTAGGGGCACACTGATGAATAATAAATGGGATAAAACATATTGATGGCTAATAGCACTTGTACCTAGATGGCAAATGAATAGAAACCCACAGAACTGGCCAAAATCCAGGCAGAAGTACTCCAGGGCTGTTTACAAAAGTATTAATTAATTTTACTAGTTGTAAATTCTTAAAAAGTGCATAACATAGTATTTTTCTCATAAACTGTGTTGCAAAAAAGACACAAACCACTGAAATCCCCCTCCTATAGGCACCTGTTTAGAATCTTGAAATACTGGGAAAGTCCACCAAATTTTTTTCTGGTCAACAGTATATCCTGCAAGTAATTGTTATCAGTGTTTTCATCAAATAACATTTTCCAATGTTTGTAATGCTCTGCAATCACCATGTATTAATACAAGAAATTTATCAAGAAGAAACATTTCCTGTTAATTATTGTCTTAATACAACATTACACAGACTTTTGAATATTACTGCTACAGTTTTTGAATGGAAGGTTAAAACACCTGACTTTTATAAATCAAAAAAGACACAAAAGATACAAATTAATCAGAGAATAAAAGCACATTCAAAGTATAAAAAGTCAATGCTTTCCTAGAATTCTTCATGGTAAAACATACACTGTAATTATTTTCCTACATTCAGTATGACACTATTGGGTGCTAAATATTCATTCTTAGAATAAATCTGAATCTGGAACTATTCATCTTTTTTTCAAATAGCTGACATGCTGCATAAACAGAAAGTTTGTGTGGTTTTTTTTTTTAAATAAACAATACACCATGTGAACTTTGATTTATTATGCAATTTATCTCTTTCTATCTCTCTCTGCTATACATAATTCAGATCCACATAAAACGGTTCCTATACCATTAATATTTTCTGGCTCGTTTTGGCTTTAAGGCTATGATCATTTCTAAATGTTTCAAATGTATGCCATCTATCATTAATATTATAGTGGCATCACTGTCTTTTTAAACTAATATCTGAGAGTTCATAACTTGGCACATAAAACTTGCCAAATGATGGTTATGAAACTTAACTTGCTCACAACCTAGTTTTGGAGTAACTGTTCAAGAGAAAAAATAAAATGCCACCTAATAATTACCAAGTCTGAGATAACTGAAATACTTTTGACTGGTTCTCATACACACATGAAGTTATTAAAAATACAACAGCTATGAGTTATTAGGCTAATTTTGTTTCCTCAATCTTTTGTCCAGTTTATAGAAAAATCAAAGCAAGCAATTTTGAAATCATTAAAACTCCCCATATTATTCAGGAAAATATTTTTGTGTGGAAAATATACTTTTTCTCTTACTAGAATTATATGATTAATAATCAATTTCCTTTTAAAAAAAGTAAGTAATCACTTAAAACCTAAAGTATTACCTAAGGCCTATTAGGCAAATAGTCTATGCTAACATAATTTCCAGACTTACTTAAGACATTTCTTGAAACAACACAAACTCTACTTAGATCTAGTTGGTGCAATTTTCAATTTCTGGATGAGACCTAGAAATTGTTTTCTGAATTTATTCAAACATCCGTTTTTTACTATCTGCTATATAACACGTTAGGTCAGACTAGAACTACAAAAATGAAAATACTTCTACCCCCATTTAACTCTCAGTAGACTAGTAAGCTTTATTTTTATTAATTTACCTAATCATATTTTTAGTACTACCATCAATGTGCATTTCCCCCCAAAGATTACACAGAGCATGGCTTTCCAGGATTTGTAATGATATCAAAAATCCCCAAACTACACAACTGCATGACATATTAGAAGTTATGACTTATGCTACCTTTCACTAATGTGAAGAATAATCTTCCAAATAGGTGCTTTGACGTCTCCAGAATACTGTTGCTGGAGAAAAAGAGAATTGAGGCTAAAACTCAGGTCTGACTTCAATTCAGTGCTCCCTCCTCAATGTCAAATTGCTTTCATACAAAGGCTTATGACTGCTCATTTACATAACATAGATGCAAAACAGCACTCAAAACCTGGCAGCCTTTCTGTATTCATAGCCCACAGACTGTCTTCCTTGCCCTCCCCCCAAGTTTTAAATTTCTGTAATTAATCACATAATAAAATCCTAACAAAAATGAAAAGCATAGCATGATTTCGTTGAAATACTGTCTACTTTACCCACTCTTAATTCTAAATGAAACAGTTGCTCACATCAATGGAAACATGTAAGTATTAAAAATAAATGTTGAGTTACTCAGCTACAGACTGTGAACAAAATGGCTGCACTCAAATAAAAGACTGTTCTAAAAAAAATTTTTTTAAGTCCATTATTCAGTCATATAGAAAATAGTTCAAATCCAAGTCATCAAATATTTCCATTATGGATTCTCTTGACACTCCACCAGAGGGCTACAAAACTCCCAAAATGCTCTCATAAAGTTTTAGTTTTCAACTGTAGAGTATAAGTATTACTATACTTGCCTTTTCTCAAAGTGTGATTTTAAAGGGGGAAAAAAAAACCAGAAGGAAAACAAAAAGAAACCTATCTTTTGAAAAAGACATCTCAGATTATAATGTGTCTTCACAGAACACAATGAGAAGTTAAGCATTTCTCTAAACCCTCTTTGACGACGACCCACTTCAACTTATTTTTAGGTCTTGAGACTGCCTAAGAGTTAAGATACCACAGGGAAATCATGATTGGGAGGGAGCAAGAGGAAGAAAAAGTAAATGGTTGGAAGAGGGTAGAAGGGTATGGGTGTGAATTGGAGGGGAAGCCAAGCTACCCAAAGGAGGGGACCTGCAGAGCTGGGTGCAGTCAGAAAGCATCCCCTAGCACTGGCTGGTTCCCACCAGGACACTCTAGACCAAAATGCACAGAAAGAACAGAGAAATAAGCCTCAGGACAGCTTGAAATCCGTTCTGCCAGGTTGCGAGATCTTTAGATTGACTGCTTTTTGCTAATTGGGAGTCTATCTTGAAAATGACTCCAAGTAACTCCTAACCCTTCTTAAAAATGATACACTGTTTCCTCTCTCAGGTGAGGCCTGTGTCCTTGGAAGAATGTGCTTCTCAGAGTCTTGGTAGGGCTGTTGCTGCTGAGCCCACACCCAGTCAGATGCCTGCTTTCCCCTGTGGCCCTCTCTATCCCTCAAAGCAAGGGCCAGTCTTGGTCATTTCTGAATGCCCTTAAGGCTCAAGGCTGTGTCTTGCACACAGTAAGTGGTCTCTAAAATGCACTGAAAAGAACTGCAACTACCCCAGGGCTCCTGATTTCAGAGCTCCTCCCAACTTCGACATTTGTGTATTTTAGAGTGGACAGGTCCCAAATGAACAGTTGAGAATGAGCTGAGTTTCTGGAAGCCATGTCATAGGCTCCACTGTTCCTAAGTATGTTTGGTCTGTAGATGGACCAGTCAGCAAGAACAGGAAACACCTAAGAAAAAGAATGCCAAATGGAAAAGCAAGCCGCTAAAACGAAGTGAGGCTGTCCTTGACCTCCAGCCCACCTCCGAGAGAGGGACAAGATACTCAGGGACTAGGTCAAACACCTCCCAGGGTGTGGCATCTCACCGGAGCTGTTCCACTTACAGCAGGAATTTTCATTACAGTATGCCACAAGCATGGTCTTCAACTACTCATATTCAAAAATAACCTTGGCTAAAAGTTGGGGTTTTCCTTCAAATGCAGAAATTAGCTATTCTCTTTTGTTACC
The DNA here is from genome assembly GCF_020171115.1 of Neogale vison. NCBI lineage: Eukaryota > Metazoa > Chordata > Mammalia > Carnivora > Mustelidae > Neogale > Neogale vison. Next base: position 64,303,437 of record NC_058103.1, read on the forward strand.
ATGGAGCATGATAGAGGAATTGTGCTTTGCCTAATTCCTCTGCTTTTTAGCGTCATGTTTCTCACAAATATGCAGCTAAGGATGAACAAGTTCAGGACCCAAGATGCTAAACTCATACCTAAACATATACACCTCTACTTAGATTAGTATTCTATTTTCAAAAGAATAATGGGAAGATCTTCAATGATACATCTGATAGCTCAAATATTTCAAATTTCAACAGTACAAGTAAATGTTCAATACACATGTAACATCTTTAGGGTAAGTACCCAGTAGTGTGATTCTGGGTCATAGGGTAGCTCCATTTTCAACTGTTTGAGGAACCTCCATGCTGTTTTCCAGAGTGGCTGCACCAGCTTGCATTCCCACCAACAGTGTAGGAGGGGGTTCCCCTTTCTCCACATCCTCACCAACACCTGCCGTTTCCTGACTTGTTAACTGTAGCCATTCTGACTGGTGTGAGGTGGTATCGTAGCCATTCTGACTATTCTGACTGCTGTGAGGTGGTATCTCACTGTGGTTTTGATTTGTATTTCCCTGATGCTGAGTGATATTGAGCAGTTTTCCATGTGTCTGTTGGCCATTTGGATATCTTCCTTGAAGAAATGTCTGTTCATGTCTTCTGCCCATTTCTTGATTGGATTATTTGTTCTTTGGGTGTTAAGTCTGGTAAGTTCTTTACAGATTTTGGACACTAGCCCTTTATCTGATATGTCATTTGCAAATATCTTCTCCCATTCTGTCAGCTGTCTTTTGGTTCCATTGACTATGTCTTTACTGTGCAAAAGCTCTTTATCTTGATGAAGTCCCAATAGTTTCATTTTTACCCTTGCTTCCCTTGCCTTTGGTGATGTTTCTAGGAAGAAGTTGCTGTGGCTGAGGTAGAAGAGGTTGCTTCCTGGGTTCTTCTCCAAGATTTTGATGAATTCCTGTCTCACATTGAGGTCTTTCATCCATTTTGAGTATTTTTGTGTGTGGTGTAAGGAAATGATCCAGTTTCATTCTTTTACACGTGGCTGTCCAATCTTCCCAACACCATTTGTTGAAGAGACTGTCTTTTTTCCATTGGTCATTCTTTCCTGCTTTGTCAAAGATCTGTTGACCATAGTGTTGAGGGTCCATTTCTGGGCTCTATTCTGTTCTATTGATCTATGTGTCTGTTTTTGTGCCAGTACCATACTGTCTTGATGACTACAGCTTTCAAATAGAGCTTGAAGTCTGGAATTGTGATGCCACCAACTTTGGTTTTCTTTTTCAACGTTTCTCTGAGGGTCTTTCCTGTTTCCATATAAATTTTAGGATTATTTGTTCCATTTCTTTGAAAAAAAATTGATGGTCTTTGATATAGATTGCATTGAATGTGTAGATTGCTTTAGGTAGCTTAGACATTTTCACAATATTTGTTCTTCCAATCTGTGAGCATAGAACATTTTTTCCCTTTCTTTGTGTCTTTCTCTAACTCTTTCATTAGTACTTCATAGTTTTCTGAGTACAGATTCTTTGCCTCATTGGTGAGATTTATTCCTAGGTATCTTAAGGTTTTGGGTGCAACTGTAAATGGGATCAACTCCTTAATTTCTCTTTGTTCTGTCTTGTTGTTGGTATATAGAAATGCAACTGATTTTACATCCTGATATTTTACTGAATTCCCATATGAGTTCTAGCCGTGGCCCTGAATGTTTATAGTGGCAATGTCCACAACAGCCAAACTATGTAAAGAGCCTAGATGTCCATCACCAGACGAATGGATAAAGAAGATGTAAGACATAGATATACAACTGGATACTATGCAGCCATCTAAAAGATGAACTCTTGCCATCTGCAATGATATGGATGGAACTAGACAGTATTATGCTGAGCAAAATAAGTCAATCAGAGAAAGACAGTATCATATGATCTCTCTGATATAAGGAATTTGAGAGGCAGGATGGGGGGTCGTTGGGGAAGGGGGGCAGAATGAAACAAGATGGGACCGGGGAGGGAGACAAACCATAAGAGACTCTCAATTCTCAGAAAACAAACTGAGGATTGCTGGAAGGGAGAGGGAGTGGGGGCATGGGATGGCTGGGTTATGGATATTGGGGAAGGTATGTGTTTTGTGAGTGCTGTGAATTGTGTAAGACAGATGATCCACAGACCCCTACCCCTGAAATAAATAATACATTATGTTAATTTAAAAAAATTAAAAAATCTAAAAATGCATGTAAGAGATGGGGTTTTTTCTTTTTATTTGTTTAGGATTTTACTTATTTGACACAGAGAGAGACAGAGAGAGAGACGGCGAGAGAGGGAACACAAGCAGGGGGAGAGTGAGAGGGAGAAGCAGGCTTCCTGCTGAGCAGAGAGCCCCATGCAGGCTTAATCCCAGGACCCGGAGGTCAGGACCTGAGACAAAGACAGCCGCTTAATGACAGAGCCACCCAGGCACCCCTAACAGGTAGATTTTTAAATTTAACTTTACAATGTGCATGTGTGTCTGTGTGTTGTATGCTCATTCCATTTTCCATTCCTGCTAACTCACTGGTTCTTAACTTATCTGGCACACTTTGAGAAGATGACTTGAGAGCCCCCTCTCCAGAAGGACATTAGACCACTCCCCAAATACACTGTCCCTAAGGTTTTAGAGCGTTTACATAACCTCTGAAGGCCTGCAGATCATGGCCCCTCTGCTAAAAATGTCTGTGACACTGCCAACCGTAGTTTTTTTTATACCTAGTCTACAGGCTATTGAACTGCTAGGGTTCCACCGCCCATATAGACAACAAACATGGCAAATACTATTTTTCTAAGAATTTTAAGGAACCATATGATAAAGTGTTCCCTATATGAAAACAGCACTTGTGAAACAAGCAAAATTAAAATGATTAAACTATGACAACATCTTGCTTAAATTGCACTAGAAGGAAATCCAGGAGCAGTATGGGAAAATTTGGTAAGAAGGGAGCAGTGCCTTTAAATCTCCACTTAGTAATATGCTAAGCGAAATGAAAAGCATTCGCTTTAACCTTAGTTAACCTTTTCCTCCAAAGCTCAATTTCCATACTCTTTAAATGTCTTAAAATTAGTGAAATGATTTCATTTATATTTCCTCCACCCCAAACTTCTAAGTAAGGCAGAATCCAATGTGTACCATCTCATCCCTTTTGCCATTTGACGGAAGCCAGCCCCATAATTCTGCATCAGAAGAGAACTGAAATGAAGGCAATATGTCTATCAAAGGGGCCTTATATTAAATGTAAATTTCTTTACTCTTTCAGGTAAAAGGGCAAATTATTTAATTCACTTCAATTCAACAAGCATTTATGGTGCCCTGAAAGCCACTGGGCGAGGATATGGAGGGAGAAGAATACAAAGACCCTTGGAGGGCACCTGCCCTCCCTCCGAGAGCCCCCCCGCCCCCCCCCTTAGAGAAGGAGACAGAGGTGCACACCCGGAGTTCAAGGCAAGGTGGAAGGCAGGCTATAACTGAGGTGTGCACAAAGGGAAGTGATCCTTCTGTCTACTGAGGAGCCAGAGCTGTTCTCTGCAGGGGGAGGTTCATTGAGCAAATCGGACAGCCATGTGATCTGTAGAACCCTGTGCAAAATGACAGCGTGAGGCTCCCTGACTTAACATTAGGAAGAATTGCAGGAGAATGACAGCAGAAGATCATACCAAGTGTGGGGGCCCTGTGAGAGTCACAGGTGGTGGGCCCTGCAGATAGGCAATGCTGTAGAACAGCGGGGGCGGGGGCGGGGGGGTGGAGGTGGGGAGAGCAGGGGCAGGGGGAAAAGGGTGAGAGGGGCCCCAGGGGAACTGGATTGTAGCAGTCCTGCTGGGAAGGGGGCCCAGCAACATCAACCACCACCAAATAGATCATGGGCTAAAGAAGACTGGACAAGTCTTCTCTGAACAAAAATGAGGCACTGTTAACCCCCACTTCAGGGATGGGCAAAACTAGGTGCTCATGGAATACAAACAATATAGAAATCAAATATATCACAGAATACTGATTCCTTTATTCTCTGTAAGGCGAGGCTAAGAAACTTTGTTCCCAAAAGTGTCACTCAGCTTGGCAGTTATTTTGTATCTAAGGGAGGGGTTGGGGGAATGAAGAGCATTTTCTCTTTCTTTCAGATTTACCTCCAATCGAAACACAGAACAATTAGAGGGAGTAAGTTTTAAGCCAAATTAAAAACAGGTATTCACATTTTCAGCACGGTGTAATATTTCAAAGGCCCGCCTTTCCCCCCCACCCCACTCAACAATAACAGATTGTCAACCAATGCTCTGATAAGGCCTCCAGATTAGAAGCAATGCGACTGACATTGTTTTATTTACACTACACATGCTTTCAGTTTTACAGTTCAGTAGCAAGTAGAGCTGCACAGCCCCTCACATTAGCCCTGGAGCTACTTTAAGCTACAAACGGCTGCTCTGTAAGCATTGGAATGAATTCTCCGTAGTCCCCATAGAAATCCCATGGAATGCAGTTTCCTGCTGGTTTGTTACACTGCATCAGAATAATGAGAATACGAGGATCGCCTACTAGATTATGCAATGAAACCAAACTCAGGCACCAGAGTCCACCCAGAAAGACTTTAACCCTTCTTTTCTGCAATTAAAGCTTCCTATTTACATCGAAAGGTTGTTTGTGAATAATCCCACCAGGGAGTCAGCCCAACAAAAATAAATCACCCAGTGCTTTCCTATAGGCCAAGCCCAATGCTTGGCGCCCAGTACAATAAGTATTTGTTGAATAAATGATGAATGTTGGCCCATTTATCCTCACTGATTTTTTTCTACCCCAAATCTAACTTCCCCTTCATTCCATTTGCTTTTTTTTACCTTCTACAGAGCACTTCGATACATCTGTATCCACAAAACCATTCCCTTAAGGATCCTCACCACTCTGTATCAAAAGTTCTATTAAATTCATAATGGGATAACCGTGAAAAGGGAAATTATTTTATTAATTCCCTGTCGTTAGTTCAGAAGGCAATCAGCACACTGACAGCTTAAAAAAAAAAAAAGTCAAGTATACCATGTCTCCCTTGTCTGTTGTACAATAGAGGACGAGCACAAGGATTTGGGGATTCAGCACCCTGTTTTACCAGCTCTGGTTATCCAGCAAATTACTCAACCCCTCTGCACCTCAATTTACTCATCAGTGAAATGGAGATGCAAAGGGAAGTTACGTTACGTAGTTATTGTGAAGATTAAGGAAGACAACCTAAAGCCTGTAGGGAAGTACCTGGAATGTGGCAACTATTCAATAAACACCAGCTACTAATATTATTCCATTTATAGTAACCATGATACTATACATCTGATTTTTATTTATCCATTTAAATAGTTTTTTCAATACTTAAGATTTTAAAATAAACATGAATTTAGAACACAACCGAGAATATTTGTGACTGCTAAGAATTTCTTTTTAGACAGGAAATCTATTTAAGAGCATACAAGACTGATGACATAAAACAGTTTTTGTCTCAAGTCACTTGACCATTTTTTCCATTCCATCTCCTAAAAAGTAAAACTGAACAAAACTGAAAGGGTTCTAAAATCATTTTGCCAATACAAAAAGTTGAACATTTCCTGATAGAATTTAAACAAGTATTTTAATATTTTGTCTTATAAGAGAAAGTAGCAATAAGAAAACCACTGGCTCTCCTAATTCAATATACAGGTTTTAAAGAAGCAAATCAGGGAACACATGGACTTCTACAAGTACTGAATTCAAACCTCCTATCAAACTGTATTATCACATGGAAATATTTGGCTGTGCAAAAACAGACAAGCTCTTTCTAAAAGAATTCTGTCATTTCTTCACTCCCCATAACCCTGCCAGCTTCCCAATGCTCCTTTGACAGTATAATCAGTCAATTCAATCAGAGAAATTCTAAAGTACAATGGTAATTTTCTCTCACTTTTTTCTTTACACTGTCAGTTCAAGCCACCTGCTGAAAGCATTGATGTGGAACAGCTCGGTATTAGCTCTGAAATTAGTACCGGTCCCCGGTTAAATGCCTGGCACATTCGGTGTAAGATAGAGACCCTTAATGGCATCGAAGCCCATCAGGAGAATCGGCATATGACTTAAGCTAGCTTTTCCCCAAGTCACTCATACTGGCTCATATTGGTATCAAAACACAAGACAGAAAAGAAGCCAGGAAAGGAAAATGGCTCAAGGACACACACCACAAACTTGAAAGGGGATACTTCCCTATAAATATTGTCAAGTGTGATGTCACTGTGGTCTACTCTCCACAAACTCCTAAATTCAATATCCGGCCTCTCACATGAAATGTCTTATACAGGCTCTGCAGAAAGGAAGAATGCATTGAAAATTAAAGATTATTTTCCTTTAAATTTCAAGGCAGAATCTGCTACTGGGTACACATTTTTCACATGCGCCTTTAAACAGAAAGTAAAGAGCAATTACCTCTGGTATTGTACATGTTCCAGTGCCTTGCCTGGCCTGCCAAGCTCAGCAGGTAGGTCTGTGAGCACTGACTGAGGCCACAAGGATGAAAGGCATTTACTACATCTACTCAGAGGGTCGTCAATGGACAACCTGTACAAGATTTATGCTGTAAATAATAAATGAACTAAACACCTTGAGGTAATTGGCTGTGTGAAGCTTCACAATAGGCCAGATAGCTTGTCTGAACAAAGTAAAATAAGATTAAATAATGAATGAGAAGTGCAGAGAATTTCGAGCCAAACCAATATTGCATGGGCTGTGTGTGTGTGTGTGTGTGTGTGTGTGCGTGCGTGTGTGTGTGTGTGTTGTTTTTGTGTTTTTTTTTTTTTTTAAAGTAGAAGTCGTTGGTAAGTCAGGTCTTCATGGTTTTAAGAGGTGTCACTGGGACTTCCTCTTTCTCTCTCAACAGAAATTATTCCAAAGATAGATATTTTTCTAGATGTGGAGTGTAGGGCATGGAGCAGTCAGTTCTAGCATTTCAAGGAAGAACCTGCTGGGTGATGGAAGTCTCAAAGTCTACCCAATGCTCAATTCCACTTGCATTTTATAAGGACAGAACCAACATCTTATGGTGTCTGGATGAGCATTATCAGAGTAAATTTTGAAAAATAATGTTTTTGACATATATACAGATTTAATACTATCTGCCACCACAGGGACTAATAAAGAAAGGTTCTGTCAAGCAGCTTTCCAAGTCAGTTTTAGCGTAGACACTCCACTTGGGCTTTGGTTTTGTTGTCGTTGTTGTTGTTTTTAAACAAGAAGTTGGTGATTTTGCTTGCTGGCTTTAGTAAGAAAATTGTGGCCTCTGGATAGTTAGGTCACAAGCAGGAGAAAAGTCTAAAAGTGAAGGAAAGAAGGAAGGAGGGAAGGGAGGAAAGAAGGAATTTAGTTAGTTAGTGGGGGAAGGAGGGAGGAATCCAGACACGGACCTAGGTACCTATGTTTATGGATGTCAATGACATCGTAATTTTTATAATGAGTCATTTCTACCCTTCTTTATTAAGCTTTTTTTAAAGAACAAAAGATTAGTCACAGTTAATTCTAAATGTGATAATTATCTAAGACTGTAAATAAAAGCACCCTCATCACTGAAAGATGCACACTGAAGTATTTACAATTGTGAAGAAATGGCAGCTGGAATTTTCTGAAAAATACCAAAGAAGACCAAAAAAAAAAAAGTGGAGGTTAGATAAAATAAGCTTGTAAAAATATGATATGTTGAATCCAGGTATGGATATATGGAGATCCATTACTCTATACTCTTATGTTTGAAAGTTTCTGTAATAAAAGGTTTACTTTTCTTTCCTTTTTTTTTTTAAAGATTTTATTTATTTGACAGAGAGAGATCACAAGTAGATGAAGAGGCAGGCAGAGACACAGAGAGAGGGAAGCAGGCTCTCTGTTGAGCAGAGAGCTCGATGCAGGACTTGATCCCAGGACCCTGAGATCATGACCTGAGCCGAAGGCAGCGGCTTAACCCACTGAGCCACCCAGGCACCCAAAGGTTTACTTTTCAAAGAACATAAATGCCTATTGGTTCTAGACTAATACAAATATAAGCAGATGCTAAAGAAAAGACTCTTTTCAGGGCTCTGCAAAGTTCAACCACCAAATATCCAGTAAGGGCCCACTGTAAAATAGGCAGGGTACCTAATATCCATCAGTGATAAGGAAACATGGGATTCTATGACCGTCTCTGCAGAAGGTTGGCTCACTCAGGCTTCCCCTGATAACTGAGGGAAACAATCAGCTCTAGGACTTGGCTCTTCAGCCTGTGGGGCTCGGATAAATATTACCTCCTCAGAGCATCCATTCCTAGTCTCTGTACCTTATTCCTTTACCCCATGGTTTCTGTCTCAATCCCTGCTTGCTTCTTTCATTTGTGTTAACTTTCCTGGTCTATTCCCTCACTGCCTGGTTCCATCACTACAGAGCCAACAGGAATCCCATTTTTCTGGTTCTCCACTATATTTCTGGTTAAAGGGCTAGCAACTACTGATTCCACTCCAACACCAACTTCCCAGTTAAACTGCTATATATGAAAGTATCAAGGAAAGAGACACATGAGTGTGTTATCAGTAGTATTCTCATTTTTAACTTTTATTTTCTTAAGTATACAGCATTTGCTCTTTAGAAGACAGTGGTAGAGAACTTGAGCTTTGTGGCATTCCTGGGTTTTAGTTTTCATCTATTAGCTGTAAATTTGGGTAAGTTACATAATATCTCTGATCCTTGCTCTCTCCATGTATACAATGGGTAGGATATTATATAACTCAAGGTTCTAAGAAGTAAATACACACACACACACACACATACAATTAACATCTAATTAATTATATAACATTTGGGATAGTGCTTGGTACATGTAGGCATTCAACAAATGTACTCCTTATACCATAGTATTCCCCCCTTATGATACTTTCGGGAAAACTCAAACAGGAAATATTAAAAGTGTAACCTGGGGAGATGACTTTAGCCTTTAGATTTGAAAAGTACATTTAAATCTTTTAACATTCTCAAACTTGTTAAGGAAAAGTTGTCACCAATGTCACATGATTATGCAGGGAAACGTTTGTTGTCTTCACTGTTTTTGAATTATGTGTATTTACTTCAACTTCGAATTTGTCCAAAATATACTCAAGGACATATTCCTTCAACAAGACCAAAGCAAAGAGTAGCCAGGAGGGTGAGTAGACTGAACATATCAGAGAAACTAGAAATGCTAGAAAGGGCACATGCTAGCCAGTCAATGGCTACACTATGGAACAGCAAAGAAGAAACCCAAAACCATGGGAGGACATCATTGTGGGAGGCAGACTTCAAGAAAAGTTCCTAAGGTCTGTGGCTCTTAGAAAATTAAAACTAAAGAAGTGCATGAGTCACACAGTCAGTTAAGTCTCTGACTCTTGGTTTCAGCTCAGGTCATAATCTCAGGTTTGTGAGATCAAGCCCCATGTCGAACTCCACACTCAGCAGGGAGTCAGCTTGAGCCTCCCCCTCAGCACCCATCCAGGTTCTCTATCTCTCTCTCTCAAATAAATAAATCCCTATTTATAAATAAATAAATACAGAAATCTAAAAAAAAAAAAAATAGTGATAACCTTTAAAAAGAAGAGAACCTATACTTGAAAGATGGATGGAGCGACAGTTTTCTTTGGCTCAATAATTAGTCAAACTATTAACTCAGAGTTTTCATTAAATCTGAAATAATAAAATAGTTGTCATTTTTGGATCAACTAGTTCCTTCTTTAAATAGTTTTAATATCTCAAAACTGGGTTACTAAGCCCAGAAAGATGAATTATATATTCTCATTTTATGGACAGTGAGAGGAAGATGAACATATACACAAAAAAATGAAACTGGCCAGATCATGCTATCACTAATAAATGGAGAAACTTGGATTAAACACATGTCTTCTTAGATGTAAAAACTATGTTCTTTCATGTTATATAGGTGACTCTTACCAGGCAAAGACTAAAAAAAAATCAAGTTTTATACTTACTATTCTTAGTCTTGTCACAGTGTCAGTTCAATTTAACTACAACTCTCTTTTAATAAGCACAATATTGCAATAATTTCATTTCTTAAAATCTAAAATCATTGTGCTTGTTTTTGATTTAGAAAAACTTATCTTTTGCCCCTACAATTGCAAGTCAGTGTTGCCTTTATCCTATGCTTAATATGATTTTTCTTGTGAAAGTTATGGTTAATAGCCAACTAGTCAAGGAAGGGTTGATATTCATTTAATATTATAATTAGTCATTATATAACATACTAATTAATTAATTAACATATGTAGGAGCAATAAAAAAACAGAAGACACAGATTTAAGTTCTGAACAAGAAAAATCTGAAACCGCAAATTATCAGCAGTGTCACAAATTATTGTTAACCCAATGCAACATTTAGAGTTCACAAAATGATTTTGGTGCCTCAGTCAAAAAATGGATTGAAATCGTATGACCTATAGACTCAGGTAGGACATGTATATGTGAAATAATATGAGGAATTTTGGTAATTTCCTTAAAGAACCTATCAAAAACTTAGCCATGACCCCCTTTCATTATTGTCTACAACAATCAAATCCATCTCCGTTAATTAGTATTACCCTAAGTGTTTACTAATAGACTAAGAATAGAGCCCTTTTAAAGGCATGCCCATCTTATGGCCTTTGCACTAGGGGTTCCATCTTCCAGAATTGTTCTTTCACCCGTCTATTACCTAATGTTCTCATAATTCAGGTTTCACCTCAGATTTCCTATCTTCAGGTCTTCCATGAATACCCTATCTCAGTTCTCCCCTCAGTACCAAAGATCATTCAGCACCATTGCTTACTCATTTTGTTTTTTAAACTTGTATCACCTCAAATTCTTGGGTTTTATACTTCTTCACATATGCCTTGTCTGCCCCACTCTTTCAACAGGAATGCCCATTGCAGTAGGGACCTCATCTCTCATGGTCAGGTTCTCAGTCTCTTTCCCCCAGAACAAATACAGTAGCTCTTCAACAAATCTACCTATCTAAGGAGTGGTTCTCAACTTCAACATGCATCAAACATCATCCACAGGACTTATTAAAAGAGATTTCTCCATCCTACTCAAGTTTATGATCTAGTAGTTCTGGAGTTGGGTTTGAGGATTCAATTTTCTAACAAGCTCCGAAGTAATGACCAACCACAGTACGCAGCAAAACACACTAATGCTTCAATTGCTTAAGGATTTTGAATGCTATGGTTCAGCTGTGTCAAGTAATAGACTCTCATAAAGAGATAAATGTCAGTGTAAACTTTTTAAAGAATTTATTTTCAGAAAACTTCCAAGTATATGCTTTAAGTCCTTCTTTTAGTGTTTACCTATAATCAGCATTTTTTCTAAGAGCAAACATTTAGTGAAAACAGACTCACAAAATCACTATTTGAAGAACTATTATAGGTGTTTTTGTGTATTATTTTCATATCATGTTTCCCAAAACTCTAGAAAGAACTAGGCATATCCCCCATTGTACAGATGAGACAAATAAGCACAGGGACACCAGCTAACTTGCCGAGATCATTTGTAAATGGCTGGGAAGAAATTTAAACCCAGGCAAACCAGCTCCATTTCCCAATTTTCCAAATATGAGGGTGCAGTCTTCATCAGGGTACACATTCCACAAATAGATTTGGGAAAGTTAATATAAAATAAAGTCATATCTCCTGATTCCTAGATCAGCTGAACAGCAGTCTTTATGAGCCATGATTTTTCTCTCCTGCCCACCATAAGAATAGGAGATAAGTGATGAATTCTGTATTTATACTACTAAAGGGAAACACAGGATTACGGTAACTTAGCACTAGACAAATACAGGATATGTGTATGATGTATTGGCTAACCCTGCCTGTGAACGTTCCTGCAATGCAAGAATTTCTTTATCCAAGGACAAGTTCTTTCACCTTCCCATCTGTCCTGTGAATTTTTAAATGTCTGAGACAGGTGGCCTGTTGGAAACCTAAAACCCTGTGGGTCCAAGATATGATTAAAATCTGATGTTAGTCTCTCTGATAAAGAAGATTCCTATGTTTAGGCAGGAATTTTTAAGTAACCTGCAAAATGTGTCAAAGATAACTTGAACCCTACATAACCAAAATCTCTTTAATTCTAGAATAGCATATGCTAGAACAAACTTTTGCTTGCTCAATTTCCCCATAGAAAACTGCAGTCATGCCCACATACCACTGCTGTGAAGGAAAAAAAAAATAACCGATTTTTGATGGGTTGAGGGTTTTTTTCCTTCCTTTCTAAATATGCTGGTAATTTTATAAACAATGTTGTCTGCTCTTTTCTTAAGGAGTTCTAGGGCACTAGTACTTTATCAGTTTTCTTCTTGATTCTATCTTTAGTAAATTTAACTACAGTTCTCCAAGCAATATTTATAAATACTGCATTAATGATAGTTAATAAAATCAGTTAATAATGCAAGCTGAGTTCCATAATTGCATATTACAGAGCTCTTTGCAAAATATATTACTCAAAAAATCTTAACCAGGATTATACTTCATATAAATGCCAAGTGTACTATGACTTCTCTGAAAACTTAAATGCACAAGAGAATTAAAAGGCTGCTTGTCATGAATCCCTCCCCAGTTTACATTTGCTAATGCAAAGCACAATACAATTTTTTAAACACAATCCATTTCTTTCCTAGAAAAGATGGAAGGAGTTTAATTGAAATCTATTTAGTGAGAACTTAAATCTATGCTGAGTTTAAAGTTTGGCACAGAATACTAAGCAATGATCATGCAGATAATTAAAATTTTATATGTTAAATGATTTATCGTCTTGTAAATAATTAAGGGAATTTAAAAATCTGAGTAAGGAAATGTTAGAGAGAATATATATTACCAATTTCTTTTCTGGAACAATAATATATAAGAATATGTTACCCATACTTTGTTACTGGTAATGTCAGCAGTGACTTTAATTTAAAAAGCTTTAGTAAACTTAATGAAATTAACCTAAATTGATTGGCATTCTGATCCAGCAGGTATTAAACACATCAAGGTAAAAACAAGGCCACTGTGACAAATTCAATAGATCAATCTGCAGTGATGCAAAAATCCAATAAATTGAAATTTAACTAAAGAGTATTGCACAAATACCAATCCCCTCTATGAAATAAAGGAGTATTCATTTGAGACTATATTACTTACTATAGCTACCATGAAATCTATAATTGTGTTGTTCTTTGATTCTACAGCCTTTGACTGGTTTCCTTCATTTTTAATGTTCCTATTTTTATTATTTTCAGCACAGAGGCTTCATCACCTAGACCTCCCCCTTGTTCTTTGCTCATTCAATCATAAATCTTTACTAAGTAGAGCTCTATCTTTGCCAAAGAAACACCTTTCCAAAGAAGTTTTTTAAAGAAGTTTAAATTAATGAATAAATTACCAGAGGATATCTGAAGAGAGAAAGTCGTCTCTTTGCAGTAGGAAAAATAGGTTAATATTACAGAATTTTAAACAAAGCACTAGCATTCACCATTCTGATATCATGGGCCTCCCCCAAAATAGAAATAAATACTTGCAGAATATGTATGCATTTGTCTTCTACACCATGAGTCAGGGGGAAAAAAAAAAACCTCCATGATACCTGCTAACACACACACCTTTAGATCAGACCTCACTCCTAGATCTCAGATGAGTTTGCTGAATTTTGGCAGAAAGAAAAAATCAAAGGGGCACAGAAATGACTGATGTCATTCCATTTTAGGCTCAGGGGATTTTTTTTTTTTCAGCATTTATTCCCTCTATACGGGATCAACATTCTTAGCACCTTGAAAAGACAAGAAGTTTTAGATTTGTTAAAGCCTTCAAGATCAGTGAAAGTGGCTTCACAAATACAGTGGCCTCTTCAGCATAAAAAGGAATCAGTAAGCATGTGTCCCTCTGTAAAGGTGGCCTATAAACCAGGAAGCAGGAGACATCTGGTCGATGGGCCTCAACTCACAGCTTCCAACTATTAAATGCTCACAGACATTAATCTAGGATATTGACATAGCAAACATTTTGAAAAAGATTATGCACACATTCCTTAGGATCAAAGGTGAGTGAAGGAAAAGTGTAGTCAGGAGCATAAAGCAACAGCAAACTCGTGAAGAGCCAACTAATCTTAGACCCACAGTGGTGCCACATCCATCAGCCCAGCTGTCAATGCCATGAATTGGAGACCTGGCTTTACTTTAGAAATCGCTCCAGCAGCTTACTTCCCCGGGGCTCCGGGAGCTCCTGTGGAAATCCCAATTAGGCAGGTAGCCGCTGCTTACAGGAAGAGAGAATGAACGCCAGCTCTACCAATACTCTTCCATAATGGAATCTCTAAATGAGATTTGTACAACAAAGAACTGTGTGAAGATTGCAGCATGGACCCACCCTGAACGCTCGCTCCTGATTCCACACCCAAACTACAGGAAAGATTACTTTTTTAAAGACATGAAGACCTAAGAATAGGGAAAACAGAAGAGGTAGCAGCCTTAAAATCTTTCTTAAACGTTAAAAAGATGAAACAGCAGCGACTGCGACTGAGACCAAAGCACTGAGCAGCACTGGAACCAAAGATTCCAAGGCAACAGCGTGGAAAGCTGACTCATAGCCCGGTCTACCATGAAAGCCTCAGATGGTTTAAGACATGGAGTGCCAACGACCGACGGAACTAGGAGAGAGAACAATATTGGAGAGAAGTGAGTAGATAAAATAAGGATTGTATGAGAGCTTTTTGAGAAGCCATTAGATGCCTGGTATAGCTACCAAGACCACCTCCGTGGAAGAAAGAGTGGGAGGTCTGGAGGTTTATTCTCTGGAGATGGATAAAACAGAGGATAGCCAGAGCGGTTGAGGATCCCAAACAGAGAGGTTAAGATATCAGATCAGATCACAGGACCTCTGAGAACTTTGCTCTTTTCCTCATGGGCCTTCCAGAACACCTATAGCCTTCTGGGAAAGAGGCTAGAAGGTCCGTCTTTGAGGAAGTCGATCAGTTCAAGAGGAGAAATTTAAAGAAAACACTAAGGTTCCCTACAGGGTTCCCATGGATTACTCAGTGATGAAGTTCAAAGTCAACAAGCCTGATTCATGCACTCAGAGTGTCCAATCCATTTAACCAGAAATTGGCAAAGATTCTAAGACAGCTGATGAAGTCTCTAAAGGGGAAGACAGATACCAGATAAAATAAACAGACTAACCAGAAGAAAGATTTTAAAAGGCATACTCCCATTATTAATCATCAGAGAGAAGAGAAATTCCATCTGGAAACAGAAACAGAATAAAATAAAAAGAACAGTTAGAAAGCCAAAAAGGGGGGGGGGGTCTTAAAAATTGAAACTTTGATAGAAATGAGAAAATTTATAGAAGAGCTAGAGTAAAACCTTAAGGCAATCTCCTAGACAGCAACACAAAAAGATCAAGCGAAATATGAGAAAACAAATAGTCTATAAATTCCCAACATCCGAATAGGAGTGCTAGGATGGAACTAAGAAATAGACAAGTCAGTTAAGCTGTTCACGAAATTTTCTAGGACCAAAGGATGTTTCCAGATTAAGAGACCACACTGGGAACCCAACACATCAAATCAAAGTAGCTTCATATCACATCACACACATCAGTGGGGAATTTCAGAACATACAGGAAAAAGGTTACATACAATGATCAAAGTGTCTCAGTATCTCTAAAAAAACAAAACCAGAAACTCTATGACAATGGAGAAATAGCCTCAAATTTTCTCAAGTTAAAGTATTTCCTCCCTAAAATTCCACACAAAATATCATTCAGGTGAGAGAGCAGAGTAAAAACATTTTTAGACGTTCAAGTCTCCTTCAAATTTGCCTTTCGTTTACCCTTTCTCAGCAAACTAGCAGAGGGGATGCTCCATCAATATAAGAATGACCCAAGAAATGAGAACACATGGGGAAATACCCATGAGGAGAAGCAGTGATGTTCCTAATACAAAAGCCAGCACTGAAGCCTGGTAATTTATGGAAATCAGCATCTTAAAAAAAAAGTCAGAATTCTGATGCTTATACCCCAGTTTCCCAACCTTGGCACTAATGACATTTGGAAACAGATTAAGTCATTGTTGGCAGGGGGTAGGGGGTTGGGAGATGGGTTATCCTGTAGGATATCCGGCAGCATCTCTGGCTGCTTCCTCCTAGATGTCAGTATCATACCCATACACACACTTCTGACAACCACTAACATCTACAGATAATGCCAAGTATCTTTGGGAGAGCTAAATTTCTTCTGGTTAAGAACCAGTGCTTTGGAGCATAAGAAATAAGGCAAAAATTTCCCTGGTAAAAAATATGTATGTAATATTTATATCCAAAAGTCACATAACACCATACTTGTATATGCTCAGTCTATGAAAAGTTACAAAAGGGGTACTGGTAGCAACTGCCTCTCTTTAAAGGTTAAGAGGGAGACTAATTTCATTCCTTTTCCTTTTAAAAGAATTGTGCCTCATGAACATGTGTTCTCTTTAAATAATAAGCCTTTATTTAAGGCTTTAAATAAAGCCTTAAAATAATATTACAAATGAGCATATCCTCACATACAATATTTCTAGGAATGTGACCTCCTAAAGTATGTTCCTATGTATTTGTAAAAATTATATGTGACACTGACAGTAATAGTGAAAGTAAATAATCTACATGTTCAATGATAGCATGCCATGAAATAAATTATGTAATACCACACAATGGAGTAGTATGCAGCCATAAAAAGAGTGAAAGTTCATTAAATATTAACATGGATTGACTGCCAAAATAAACCACAGTTTCATTAAAAAGGCAACTTAGTGTTCATAGTTTATGTATCTACAAACAAACGAACAATCTTCCCAGCCCCCTTTTTTTATATAAATTGACAGAAGTGGTTGACTCCCAAACAGGGAACCTAGTGAGCGGCAGGGGGCCAGGGTGGAAGAGACCAGATATGCCCTTTTGTCCCTTCTGAACTGTAATCATGTAAATATCTTACTTATTCATATAAAAATAAAGTAAGATTTCCACCATGTGAATTTTTGTGCTCCAGTAGTTCTCCTGGGTAACTTTCTCAATATGCAACCAGAAACCAAGGACTCAGAGGCCTCCTTGGGGGAGTAGTTGCAGCCCTTCTGCAATCACTTCGGAACTATTCTTTCTACAGGAATATGCTTCAAGGAAACTTGACAAAGAGGCCCACTCTGTCTCTGGATGGCATTTCTACTGAATGGAAGGAAACAGTTATCACTTTTCCTCTCACCCTCAACAGGGATTCAGGTTCTTGATTATGAAATGCTGAAAAACAATGAAACTTAACTAATACAAAAAATACATTCCTATCAATGAACATCATATGAAATTCATAAAGAAGGAAAAAGAAAACAAACTGGAAGTTCTGCTCTGCCTGGTAGGATATAGAGGTGATTTCTGAGAGTGACACAGTCCGTGGTTTTGAGTGGGGGTCCGGCAATGACATGAGCTCGGGGAAGAAAGGCAGTGGGGAAGTGGGAAAATGACTTCATAATCCAAAATTCGACTTCTAGTTTAGACCGCTCTTAGGTTACACTGGAGAAAAGCGCATGAGATCAAAGACAGGAGCAATGAGTTCTGGCTCAGCCGTACTCACAGTGTAATCTTGGGGAAATCATTTAAGCTATTGTCAAGTAGGGATAATTCCTGAATACGGAAATGTGGGCAGGATTAATGAGCAGGAGAACAACAACAAAGAACATCAGAGGATTAGAGCAGAGAAAACATTTTATAACTTTAAATACTGAATTCATTTACTCAAAGGCAATCTTTAAACATGAAAACGCACAGGAGACTATTTGGAGCCGTTGCAGTTTCAAAATAGTAACCCAATGATCAATATTTGATGAGTTTATTGTATAATAAAAACAGTTTTAAAGTTAGAAAACCACAAATAAATACCACAGCAGACTCTCCAATCAATGTATGGCTGATACACGTGCCCATAGTGATGTGTTTGAATCTTTAGGTTTATACTGCTATGTGACACCACAGAGCTAAAATAACTTTGATGAAGGGTGAGGATGGAACATAGAGGAAGTCCAGTTAAGCCCGTAAACTTCAGCAGGTGATCTTTTAATTCAATAAATATTTTTTAGAGTGCCCACTGTGTATTAGACACAGGATAAAACTTAAATAAGCCCATTGTAGGCTGGACATGGAATTTAAAAGGAAAGACAGGCCAAAGGAAAAGCAGCAACACCTCCAGGTAAATTATGATACAAACTACTGAGAGAAACAAGCCAAGTGTATTCAGAGAGCTAGGGAAGTATATTTTGTTTACAGTTATAATATTTGAGAAGGTAGCCAAGACAAGGTAGGATGAAGCATGTCTTTGAACAGCACACAGGTTTTCAATATTATTGACAAAAAACCAGCTTTCTGGTAAAACAAGAAATTTTAAAGGTATCTGTGAATCTTGGTCCACATCGCTTATAGGAAGTACAGATACATTCCAGTACCGCAGAATTCGAAGAACAGCTACCAAATAGACCAAGTTATCCAAAGCCATTTAAACAACAGACCTTTTCTATGTCTTCATATATTCTTATGTTGATGGATAAAGGATAGCAATAAAAAAATGTTATTCCCTATGACTTAGATGACTCACAGGTAAGAGTTATTATCACCCACCATGAGTATTCTTACACAATGAGTCAGAATTAATACAGGAGTACACTACAAATGACTTATTTCTATGGCAACAATGTCCAATAGAAATGTAACACAAGGGGCGCCTGGGTGGCTCAGTGGGTTAAAGCCTCTGCCTTCGGCTCAGGTCATGATCCCAGGGTCCTAGGATGGAGTCGCGTTGGACTCTCTGCTCAGCAGGGAGCCTGTTTCCCCCTCTCTCTCTGCCTACTTGTGATCTCTGTCAAATAAATAAATAAAATCTTAAAAAAAAAAAAGGAAATGTAACACAAACAACATGAGAAATCTTAACATTTTTAGTAGCCACAATAAAACTTTAAAATAGCTGAGCTTAATTTTTAAAATGTTTGATTTATTCTATGTAAAATATTATCATTTCAATATGCAATCAATATAAAAATAAGAGGGAAATAATTTATAAATTCTTCAAAACCTTTGAAATCTCCTCTGTATTTTATATTTACAACACATCTCAATACTGATTAGCCACATATTAGGAGGTCAAGAGGCACCTGTGACTAGTGACGTGTGTGGTTCTAAGGTATTATTGATACATCAAAACAGCGCCCATAGGGGCACCTGGGTGGCTCAGTGGGTTAAAGCTGCTGCCTTCGGCTCAGGTCGTGATCCCAGGGTCCTGGGATCGAGCCCCACATTGGGCTCTCTGCTCAGCTGGGAGCCTGCTTCCCCCCCCCCCCCCGCCTGCCTCTCTGCCTACTTGTGATACCTGTCAAATAAATAAATAAAATCTTTAGAAAAAAAGGAAAAAAAAAACCAGTGCCCATAAAGCTGGTCCACTATAAATACATGAATGAAGGAATGGATGTATGACAAATGACAGAATAATTTTACATACTCATTATTCCTTAGATTAATGCATTTCAAGGTATTTCTAAACAACAAATATGAGACAATGGATGAAAACTCCCCAAATCACTCTATCAATAAAAATTATAAATTTTTGATGAAAGTAATCCAAGTTGGAATAAAATTTAAATCCTCAGGATTCATTGTACCTTGTGGTTCCTTATTATTGTAAATCTTTCAAGGATGAAAAGTGGCAAGGACAAAAGATTAATAGGATGTGAACTCTCCTATTGTTTGTTTCATGTTCTATTTGTTTCTTAGGATTTTACTTCTTACTATTTGGTGTAACTCTTCTTATACTGTAACCCAATTTGAATTAGAATTTAATTAGTGTGTGTGTTTGTGTGCAAGCACACAAAATTTGATTCTTTAAAGCAATTCATATTAGAATTTTGATGTGAACATTTTCTTATTTATATGATAACCACTTTTATTATTGGCTATGTAAATTTCACCTTCCTTTAAATTACTGTCTGGCACCTTCTAAAAGTCTAAAATAAGCATAATTGTATTTTTTAATCCAGACTTCTTGATCTTAAGCTAAACACGAAAGTCATTTTTATTTCTATTTTTCAGCTTATTGATTATTAGTAATTTACTACCCTAATTATAAGATAAATCTGTCATTAATCTTCTTCATTCCCTTTCAGAGAATTTTAAAGCTGCAGGGAATTTAAATCTTTCCCCATCCAAATTCCACATTTTTCACTGAGGAAAGCAAGCTGAGTCATGAAGAAGTGACTTCTAAAGATCAACTTAGTACTTAATGAAAGAAAAGTCTGAATTTCCAATTAAGTCTACATGAACATACCTCTTTACTCAGTTCAGTAAAGGTATTTGTACATTTAAATCCTTTTTTTTCTACTCTATAGAATGTAGAGGGAAGAATGAAGATGAAATCCAATCAATGATTTCCCATTCAATTACTATAAGTATGTTTTTACTTATTCCAAAGATAGACCACCTTTTGGGGGAAAAAAAGAAAAAAGAAAAAAAAGAAAGAAAACCTAACATACAAAAATCTGAACTTATTCCACATATAAATTAGGAAGTGATTATCTGCATTACAAAAGATTCATTTTACCAAAAAGATATGTAGCAACATTCCTTGAAATATCAAGTCCCTTGGTAGAACAAAAAATTTAATCTAATTTACAAAAGGAACAGGGAGGCAAAAAAAAACGTCAGCTTAACGTGTAACTTCTATTTAGAAACCTCCCCTGACTGAAATGGCCCTCTTCTGTGGTATTCTTCACTGCCCCCTGCTAAACCTCTCTCCTGACCACTATTCACTTATGTGTCCCAGTTTTCATAGAATAAATCATTCATTCAACTTTAGTAAAAGGGCATTTAGGGGGTCAGGAACCACAAGATGCACTGGAGCACAAAGGAGAGTAAGACCAGCAAGTTTAGACTTTCTCTGCAGTACAGTTGTCTTATAGAGTATTATTACTGCTGATTTCCTTTACTACAAGTCCTCCTAAATTCTGAGCTCCTTGAGGGCAGAGAGTCTTGTTTATAACAGAGTCTCCAGGACTGAGTTTGGAGACTAATTTATAACACTCGATAGATGAATACTGAGTTAAAGAGATGATCTCTGAGTGCTAACACGTGCCAAGTGATGTTTTAGGTTCATGGAAGGATCCTCAGCTCATTCAGTCCTCACAAAACCCCCTAGAGATGGGAATTTTACAGAATGTGACACTCAGGCTCAGAAGTTATGTAAAATGGACAAGCTCCCACAACTTGAAAGTGGTAGAATAATTATGCAAACTTATGCTTTCCCCATTTTGCAAACTATCAAATGTAAGTTCTGTGGAATGTGCTAGAATGCTCATAACCCAACATATATAAGCAAAGAAATTAGTCACAGACACAAAAGATGCAGGTAAGGAGTGGAATTTCCCATCTTTTCTTATTCATTTATCTCTTTACTAGAGAGACACATTCTGCATTATATACAAGGCAATGATCTAACTGGTACATACCACCTGCTACATGAAGCTGCAAAACATCTGACTTTTGTGAGTCATTCTTAGGATAAAGCCCCTGATAACCAGGTATAGATTTTCAAGCAAGCACATTCTATCATTCTTCTTCTATTAGTTATTTTCTTGTATTTTCATATATATACCAACCAGATTTCATATAGTTAATTTCATATATATTTATATTTCATATATTGAGAAGTAAAAACTACAAGAACCAGGTTTCCAGTCATATAAGACGGGGGTTATACCCCAGACCTCCTATTTCCCGGGTGTGTAGTCTTCGAAATAACCTAAGAAAAAATGCAAAGACAAAGAGCTGAGAGACGGAAAAAAGTAAGTTATAGTGAGGAAAGAAACTAACATGCAAGAGGAAAAATAAGAACTGTACTGCATATAACAGAGGATATAACCAGCACCACAGAGTATCAGACCATGAATGTGGGGAGCAATACTGAGCAGCTGATCTAGAACTTAGAAGAACAGACAAAGAATTGAAAATGACAAGAAGATTATCATAAGAAGCAGGAAAGAGATTCATCTTTTGAATTACATGCATTACACTGGGAGGGGGAAATAGAGAAACTGGAATTAAAACAAACTCAAGGACAAAAAAGGAAACCTTTAGAAATTAAAAAAATATATTAATTTTAAAAGGAGCAAGGAGTCTGCAAGTAAAGAAAGCCTCATGATCCCTACAAAACTAAGGAAACATACTCATACACACTCACACACACACATATATATATATCCAGGGTAAAGGCTGACAATGCAAGGCCCAAAAGGGATGAAAGAAACATGCAAACTTCTGGAAAAAAACTACCTTATCTTCAAAAAACCAAAAATCTGGTTGGCATCAAATATCTCTCCTGCAACCTTAAATACTATGAGATAAACTAGCAAAATTTATAACACCTTAATTAAGAGAGAAAAGTCTATAAGCCATGAATTTTGTAACAAGCCAAGTTATAAGATAATAAAAAAGTTAAGTATTTGAGGGCAAGAAAAACTAACACCTAAATCCCTTTAAAAATTCACTTGAAGATATACTTTAGTTTACTGAGAAATGAATCAAAATTAATGGATATGGGGTGGTATGAAAGGACTTAAAGGTGAAAATCAAACGTCTCAGTAAATGATGAAAATGTTACAAAACTGTATACAAATAAAAAAATCATAGAGATAACTGAGTAGCAATAAACTGAATTCAAAACAATAAGTTTTGGGGACCCCTGCTAGCTCAGTTCATATAGCATGTGAGTCTTGACCTCAGGGTTATGAGTTCAAGGCCCATGTTGGGCACGGAGATTACTTTAAAAAAAAAAAAAAAAAAGGAAAGAAAGAAAAATATTTTTAAAATTTTTAAAACATTTTTAATTTTTTGTATTATGTTATCTTAGTCACCATTCAGTACATCGTTAGTTTCCCATAGTCCATAGCTTCTCATAGTTCATCTCCCCTTCCAGTTTCCCCCTTTGATTTTTCACTTCCTTCTCCTCATGTCCTCCATGCTATTCCTTATGTTCCAAAAATAAGTGAAACCATATGATAATCCACTTTCTCTGCTTGACTTATTTTGCTCAGCATAATTTCCTCCAGACCCAACCATGTTGATGCAAAGTTGGATATTCATCCTTTCTGATGGCTGAGTAATATTCCATTGTGTATATGGACCATATCTTCCTTATTCATTCATCTGTTGAAGGACATCTCAGCTCTTTCAAGTTTGGCCACTATGGACTTTGGTGCTATGAACATTGGGGTGTATATGGCCCTTCTTTTCACTACATCTGTATCTTTGGGGTAAAGACCCAATAGGAAAATTGCTCGGTCATAGGGTAGCTTTAATTTTAATTAAAAAAATAAAATCTTTTAAAAATTAAGTTTTGCCTGAGAAGCACATTAAAACATGTTTAAAATCATACTTCATTAAAGAAATGCAATCAAAAGCAAAATGAGATACTATTTAACTCCCAAGAGGCTGGCTATAATTTAAAATATCAGGAGAAGAAGGAGAAGACAAAGAGGAGATAAGGGGGATAAAGGAGGAAGAGAAGGAGAGGGACGAGGGGGACAAGGAAGGAGAGAAAGGAAGGAGGGGGAGGAGGGGGTGGAGGAAGGGGGAGGAAGGAAGGAGTGGGAGGAGGGGGAGAAGAAGAGGAGGAAGGAGGAGGAGGAGAAGAAAAGCGGTACCGGAAAGGATACAGACAAATTGGAGCCCTCATGCATTATCAGTTGAAGTGTAAAATGGTTTAATCACTATGGAAAATATTTTGAGAATTAATCAAAAAACTTCAATATAGAATGACCATGTCACAGCCATTCCACTCTTAGCTCTATATCCAGAAAAATTGAAAACAATACATGGATCCACATGAGTATGGAAGCACTGTTTACAATAGTTAAGCAGTAGAAACTACCCAAATGTTCATCAATGGATAAACAGATAATAAAATTACAGTATAGGGGTGCCTGGGTGGCTCAGTGGGTTAAAGCATCTGCCTTCAGCTTGGGTCATGATCCCAAGGTCCTGGGATCAAGCCCCACATCCAACTCTCTGCTCAGCGGGGAGCCTGCTTCCTCCTCTCTCTCTCTCTTTCTCTCTCTCTCTCTCTTCCTGCCTCTC
This sequence comes from Neogale vison, assembly GCF_020171115.1. Taxonomy (NCBI): domain Eukaryota; kingdom Metazoa; phylum Chordata; class Mammalia; order Carnivora; family Mustelidae; genus Neogale; species Neogale vison. Next base: position 64,327,585 of record NC_058103.1, read on the forward strand.
TGCCTACTTGTGACCTCTGCCAAATAAATAAATAAAATCTTTAAAAAAAATAAAATTACAGGGGCGCCTGGGTGGCTCAGTGGGTTAAGCCGCTGCCTTCGGCTCAGGTCATGATCTCAGGGTCCGAGGATCGAGTCCCGCATCGGGCTCTCTGCTCAGCAGGGAGCCTGCTTCCTCCTCTCTCTCTCTGCCTGCCTCTCTGCCTACTTGTGATCTCTGTCTGTCAAATAAATAAATAAAATCTTTAAATAAATAAATAGAATTACAGTACAAATAGGCAGTGGAATATTACTCAGCCACTAAAAGGAATGAAGAATTGATATATCCTACAATGTGAACAGACCTCAAAAATATGTTCAGTGCAAAAGGTAAGACACAAAAGGTCACATATTTTATGATTCTGTGTATAGGAAATATCCAGAATAGTTAAACCCCACAGAGACAGAATACAAATTAGTGGTGGCCAGGGCCAGGGGTAGGAATAATGGGAAGAAAATGTTTCATGGAAATGGTTCTTCTTTTTGGAGTGATGAACATTTCTGTAACTGGACAGAAGGGCTGGTTGTGCAATATTTGAGTATACTAAATGGCAAATTGTTCACTTTAAAAAGGTAAAATTTATCTTGTGTGAATTTCACCTCAATAAAAAACAACGGGTTCTATTAAAAGAACTAGAAAGCAAAATAAGGAACAGGAGGATACTTTTTTTTTTTTTTCTTAATTTTTTTGACAGACAGCGATCACAAGCAGGCAGAGAGAGAGGAAGGGAAGCAGGCTCCCTGCTGAGCAGAGAGCCGGATGTGGGGCTCGATCCCAGGACCCTGGGATCATGACCTGAGCTGAAGGCAGAGGCTTATTAACCCACTGAGCCACCCAGGCGCCCCGAGGATACTTTTTTTTAACCCAACAAAATAGAAGTGACAATGAGCATAACTCTCATATAATCTTTAAGAAGATAAGACTTGAGATAAATTTCCATCTACTCTTAAGAGAAGGGCCAAATTTTTCTCAGGGACATAAAATGATGCCTGAATGCAGATATATACCCTATCCCTCAATGGAAAGATGAGTTTTTTTAGAAATGCAAACTTTTGCCAATCCCTAATAAAAAGGACAAGTGAATTATTTGTTAGGTTGACAAATGATGTTGACTTTTACCTAAAAAAAATTCAATAGGTCAGAATTCCCAAGAAAATTTAGAAAAGAGGACTAGGAAAAATTTCTCCCCTACAACCCATTACTAGTTTATCATAAAACTACAGTAATTAAAGCACTATGGTTCAAAAACAAACACTAGCATATGGCAGACATACACACAAAATGGCCTAGATCCCAAAGATGCCTTATAATCACTCAGAATGTTCAGTTATCTCTTTTGCCTCCACTGTATCCCACATACTGTACTGAGAGCGAGAATCAGAGCCATGTCTCACTAGGGCACATGTAAAATTTCACCACAGAGTCAAGAGTAAAAAACACAATGTTATGACATATTAAAAATGTTAGTGTCAGTCTTGTCTTCTACAAAGAAGGATTACTAGTGTTTTGTTTTTTTTTTTTATAAGAATAATTCTTAACTGTAGAAGTAATGAAGAAACCCTGAAAGGCAAAGTTCACAGATTTGAACACAAAGAAAACATCTAAACAGTAAAATGAAAACAATGATGGAGCAAGAAAGTAGGAAGCATCAAGGCCATAAATGGGTTATTGCCTCCATAAGTAATTCACAACAATCAATTAAAATCAGTAAAGTTCTAACAGGAAAGTAGGTAAAGCCCTTTAAGTGACAGGAAGAAATAAGGTAACATAAAAATTGTTTATTCTGTTACAGTCAAAGATATGCTATTGTTAATGGAATACTAATTTTTACTTTCAAATTAAGCATTTTTAAGTGTCTAACAGAAATTAATATATGGCAAATCCCTACCACTCACATACATTACTGGTGGAAATGGTGTCACACATGCTGAAAAACAAGCTGCCCACATAAATCAAATTTCTTTGATGTCCATAGCCACACCATAACACCGCCCTCTAAAATCATCACAAGAACGCAAACATTTATATTAAGTTGATACAAAAATATTCACCACAGGTTCATTTATGACCACAAACAAAGAAAACTAAATAGCCAATCAAAAAGGGTTAATTCAATGACCGTACATCCATATTATATGCTATTAAAATAATGTTTTTGAATATTCAATAATGTGAGATACAGTAAACTCTTTAAAAAAAAAAAAAAAGTCTTGGGGCGCCTGGGTGGCTCAGTGGGTTAAGCCGCTGCCTTCGGCTCAGGTCATGATCTCAGGGTCCTGGGATCAAGTCCCGCATCGGGCTCTCTGCTCAGCAGGGAGCCTGCTTCCCTCTCTCTCTCTGCCTGCCTCTCTGCCTACTTGTGATCTCTCTCTGTCAAATAAATACATAAAATCTTTTTTAAAAAAAAAAAAAAAGTCTTCCAAAGTATACTCAGGTAATTTATAAAGACTGGAAGGAAACAGCTCCAAATTAGAAACAATATTATTGTGATTGGTAGGATTATCTGTTTTCATCCTTGCAGTTGCTTGTCATTTCTAAATTCTCCATAGTAAGCTCATTTTACTTTAATAATCATAGAGGAAATCATTAAATAACGAGGGCAGCGTGACAACCCATTTGGAGTCCATTATAGAAAGTACTGTTCTGTTGTATAATGATCTCAATAGCCCATACTTCTGGCACCCCATCCCCCTACTTACTTACAAAAGAGAAACTCGGGTGAAAGCCCTAAAGCTCAGAAATGACCTACATTAGCAGAGAACATCAAGATGCTTAACATGAGGTGTTTCGTGATCAATTTCAAGCAAGCATACATTGCTCACACAATTGATTGGCATGTCAGATTCTTGACAAAATAATAAGTGACTCTAGGTGCCAATCACTGTCTCACAATGCATTGCATTGTACAGTTTGGGGAATCAATATGATTAAATTATGATGGCATACCAAATACAGCAAACTGTTGAGAAATTACTTCTCCTCTTATACATCTGCTGCTCTGCTGCTCCACCATTCTCTGGCTGAAAGCAAAGAAGAGGCGAACACAGACTGCTTTTGAACTGATGAGTTGATAGCAGCCAGCTTTAGGAACTGCTAGTTACGTTTGGCCATAGTCAATAGACTTCAGTTCCATCACTTACTTCCGAATGCAGCCAGTCCTGACCATTTTCTTGACAATAACACTTTTCAGTTCATCCTACATTGTTCACTTCCAAGAATGTCCTGATTTCCCCGTTTCCTCTGCTATTCCACAGCAAGAAAAGGAGACATTTCTGCTACTTTAAAAAGAAGGGGGGGCTGGGTTTTTTAGTGACTCTTTTCTATTGAGTATCCAAGGCATTTGAGTTAAGAATTATAATCCTGCATTGATGGAAAAAGCAAAACAAAACTGAAGTATGAAAGGAAAATGACACAGTGGAAGACACATGAATTCAATAAATGAATGCAATGCAAATGAGAGAATTCACAGAAGAACAGAGATAAATACTGCCAATGCCAACACTTGCAGAAAGACATAGGACACACAGGCCAGGGCATAACAGGAAAGGGAACGCTTACACAATGGTCACCTGCAAAGGATCTACATTTTCACCACTAGTAACAGGAGAAGAAAGCAAATGAGTAGAAAATAATCCATATTATTTTTTTCCTATTTTCTCTTCCCTACCCACATATCACTGCAATCATCTTCTATCCCCTTACTTCCTGCCAACAAGAGTGCAATCCATTTCTTAATATCTGAGTGATGTATTAGCCACCTGAGTGTCAAACTTGTTTTTCCTCATTTTCCGGGGATATTTATGTCATGATACGCCACACTTATTTCAATATAATTTACTGTGCGGCAGTGGTGTTTCTATGAATTAAAACCAAGGCACTGAACCACACCACCTAAGAGGAGTGGTGAAGGTACACTTCATCATAGCCCTACTGAAAATGTGTTAATATATATTCAGAACAGGGGAGCACTACTGTAATTATTAAGAAGGAGCACCTATAGCAAACAACATGCAAAGTGCACCCCCCCCAAAAAAAAAACAAAAAAAAGGAAGGAAAGAAGAAAGAAAGAAAAGAAAAAGAAAACCACTGAAAAATCCACTACTCTTTCTTTCAAAAGGAAAGGACAATTATGCAAGCAGAATGTTCAGGGCAAAATCTGAGAATGTGAAAGCTGAAAATATGTTCAGTGTAGAACTTCCTGTAATGATGGAAATATTCTACGGATTTTGTCGTCCACGACGGCAGTTACTAATTCCATGTGGCTACTGAGCATTTCAAATGTGGCTAGTGTAGCTGAGACCTTTTAAATTTTATTTCATTCGTTAAAATTATAACTTATAAAAGACAGCTTTCACAATAAAATAAAATAAAATTTAAATTTGAATTAAAAAATCCACATAGGGCTAGTGGCTAACCACACTGGACAGGCAGTTACATATGAAAATAACAATTCAATTCTTCAGGGTTCCAACATAGCCAGTGTTTAAAATAATTTGAGAAACCACCTCCTCAAACCAGTCCACATCTTCTCCATTCATCCAACCACCAATGAACTCCAATCATGAGAGACATCCCTATTCCTGCCTTTTGACAAATTAACATTCACAATGTAAGAAAACCTCTTCATTCTTACACCAGTATTTGTCCTTTTGAAATGAATGCACTAAGGAAAAAGCCCAAACTGAGAAAAACTGAATGGTACGGGTTTGGTGCAATGGGATATATGGGGGGCACCTGGGTGGCTCAGTGGGTTAAAGCCTCTGCCTTTAGCTCAGGTCATGATCCCAGGACCCTGGGATTGAGCCCCATGTCTGGCTCTCTGCTCAGCAGGGAGCCTGCTTCCTCCTCTCTCTCTGCCTGCCTCTCTGACTACTTGTTATTTCTATCTGTCAAATAAACAAATAAAATCTTTAAAAAAAAATGGGATACATGGGCCCCAGGAGGAGTGAGTGAGTGTAACGGGGGAAAGAGTCTCAAAATCCCACCAGCTGGATGTTGAGTTGTTCAATGATATACTCTTGGTGACCCATTTGTGATCAGCACCTGAGGTAACTAAAGAACAATTCTAATGTACTGAATAGAAAACACTACTTACCTAGACACCCAATTTTAAATTTCTGATCACTGGGAATAAGTGAGTAATAACCTACCAGGAATCCAAAGGCAGAGAAAACTCTCTCACTCAAAGTTTTGGAACTATACCTTAACTAAATATCCCCCCCCACTAGTTAAACATAATGTATATACATTTGGACAGATGGAATATATCCTCCAGAGTGAATTTTTTTTTTTAAAAAAACAAAGCAGCATTTAATAATAAATCCAGTTCTTTTTCTGTCTCCCTTTCTTTCCTTGTCAAGACAGACTATATTGTAAGAAAACACTGTCTGGATGCCCTAAAATCAGGTTTCATCTTCCGTGTCAAGTAGCACATAACCCTTAAAGGTCCCCTAATTTATTTTCATGCCTAACTGTAGAATTTCAGAAACATTTCCATACATTCAGATTTGCATTTTGATTTAAATTTGCAGTACACATGATGAGATCATTGGAACTGTTTTATTCCCTCTTTCTGAGCCACGATTATCATTCCCTAGGTTGGAAATTGATGAGAAAATTCCTCCAAGACTGTATTTATTGGACATATAGATGCTTTGTAGCTCTCTGGCTCAAAAAGAAAGCAGAATGGAAGCACAGCTGACTGAACATGTTGCTGGTGCACGGATGTACTTTCTTCCCATTCCTAATTGGCCAAACGAATTACTCTTTCAACTCTGCTTCCTGACCCCAATGATGAATTAACCTAATCTTTTGGCACAGTATTATGGGCTACCTTCTTATACAGCTTTACATGTATTCAAGAAATAATTATTGTAGAACTACTGTATTTGATCCCCTGTGGTAGGCACTGTTGAGAAAATGATTAAAATGTGTCAGTCTTGTTCTTGGATTACCAAAACCCAAGAGACAGGACAAACTCCCATCAAGAAAGTGATAGATTAGGTCCAATCCTGCCTAAGTAGGATGAAAGAGATGTTCTACCACCCCTGATCTTTTGGAGAAGCAGGACATCTTATATAAAAAAGCCTTCTGCGGGGACCTGGGTGGCTCAGTGGGTTAAAGCCTCTGGCTTAGACTCAGGTCATGATCTCAGGTCATGGGATGGAGCCCAGCATCGGGCTCTCTGCTCAGCGGAGAGACTGCTTCCCCCCCCCCCCCTTTCTCTGCCTGTCTCTCTGCCTACTTGTGATCTCTGTCAAATAGATAAAATATTTTTTAAAAAAAAGAGCCTTCTGCACCTACCAAATGAGTCTGTTCAGAGATCTGTACTCCTCCCTTTTCTCCTTGCAACCTACTGTGAATCACTAGTCTATTTTACAACAAACATCCATATTTACATCTAGATCAAAATATTTCCCCATTTTGAAGTTCATATTATGATATCAAAGAAAACTACAAACATGCATATTTTGCTGTTGGAAAACTTATAAAAGATTTTGCATTATTCTTGGTATGAAAAATTTAAACTCTAGAACTTATTGACAGTTCTGTAAATTCTGTTATAACTCTTATAATATAAACATGAATTAGGCTTTTCCCATTAAAATCCCAATTTCCCACTGATTCTGATTTTAGCCAAAGGTCAGGAAAAAAAAAAAAAAAACCAAACCCTAGCTGGTGTGTATATGTACCCATTTGTACACACAAATACACTGACATTGAAATTTTACTTCATTTAAAATAGCACCAATTATAATGTCCTTTTAGAATACAACAGACATGTTCTAAATAATGGTGGATCACTCGCTTTAAGAAAAAAATAATAATCTGGGTTGTTAGTGAATACAGCAAAATTTCTTCAGTAATAAGATGCCATGTAAATGATTCAGTTTTGTCTAGAAACTCCTCAGATGTTGCCAGAGGCTATGTCAAAGTCACATTTAAGTCTTAAATATCTTAGATGCCTTGATTGAGATTTTCACTATAATAGTCCAACTACTCACCCTTAGTCAATAAAAACATTCATTTTATCACTTAATGTCCTCATGCTAATTCAATTATGTTTCTTATTTCAGTCTACATTTCACATATAAAGTGTGGCTGTAGCATCCATACACTTGAATTTTTCTCTTGAATCATTCTGGTGAATAAGTCTTCATAAAATTTAACAATGTGCTCTATTTCTGCACTGATTACATAGAGCTTCCATATTTCTTAAATTTTTCTAAGGGAACAGAAAAGACAAGAAATTTTGACATATAGATTCATCTCAGTTTTTATCAATGATAAGAGAAAAATAAGGAAAAAAATTTTCCCAGGAGTTAAGCCTACCTCTTTGAGGACATATTACAATAAGACAGTATAGAGAAAGAATGAATTAAAATTGCCTCCTTCCACAGATAATGCAAAAGGAGCATTTAGAAAGTGCTCCCACCGCCTTTGTAACAGGCATACAAAGTACATGACCCAAACACAAAGGCCATCTATTTGCAAAAGCAACAACCACTAACAAGTAGGCTTTGCAACTGCCCTCACATCAAGTAGAACCGAAGCTATAAAAGGCTGTGTGACTGATAAACTGGGGAAGGCAAGCTGCACAGACAATGGACTAAGGATGAGCTGGGTTCAAATCGCAAGACTTCTATACGAACTAGGATAAGCCTCACTACTCCTGGGTCTCAGTTTCCACATGTGTAAAATGGGGATCCTACAACTCATCTCACCAAAGTGGCTAAAGGGACTAAACAAAATTGAGTTACCAAGAGTATTACTATTGTAAAGTCATAAATCTCAGGAAACAACATAGAGCTGATTATAGACTCTTTTATCACTGATTTTGTAGTTAAGTTAGCATGAATGTGTTTTGTGGGGTTCTGTTCATTTTATAGCCAAAGAGATTTTCATTTAAAAAAGATAGTCAATGGGGGCACATGGGTAACATCCGACTTGGTTTCAGCTCAGGTCATGATCTGAGGGGTGTGAGATCAAGCCCCGTGTTGGGCTCCACGTTGTATGGAGTCTGCTTGGAATTCTCTCTCTCTCCCTCTTCCTTTGCCCCTTCCACTAGTGCTCACACTCTTTCTTTCTCTAAAATAAATAAATAAATCTTAAAAAAAAAAAAGGTACTCCTTGCACATGAATGGCCACAGCTTTTATGTCCACTTATACCATATCTACTTGTATTGTCTTTACCTCATAAGCCATTGTTTTGTGTCTATGTAAAACCTTATTGGATCAATCCCCATTATATCAGGCCCACTTCACTAGAAGAGTGCCCTCTACCTCCGTTCAGTCTAAGGTGACTGGGCTAACAGTGGGTCTTCTAAAAGGAGCATGGAATGTTCCTGTTGCTAGAACAGGTTGCATTCATTCATTTTAACCCTGCTCCATTCCATTTGCAACATTTTATTATGTTTTCTTTGGTCTTTCCCTTCCTTTTTTCTCCTTCAGAAATCCAAGACAGTCAAAAGGGTAATTTCTGACATCTGGTTTTTTGTTGGTTTTTTTTTTCTCCTCTGAAAAATTCAGACTCCTATGTTTGTAATTGAAAGACCCGCGGATCCCCTTACCCAAGAATTCAACACTGCTACAGGATGCAAGCAGCAAAAGGTTCTTTATTGTAGCGCAGGCGCCTGCGGGTGGTCAGCAGCTCCTGCTAGCTGAGCACCCCAGGCTGGGGTGGTGCAGGATTTTTATAGACAGATACAAACAAGTTTTGGATGGGGCGGAGCTGATTGGCTGACAATTTGAACATTTGAAAAAGGCATACTTGGTGTTTGCAGATTGGCTTTGGAGGACCGGGGCGCGCGAAGAAAAAGGCGGGAAGGGGGAGTGAGGAGGGGGAGTTGGACCTTATTACTCAGCAGAGAAGCATCCTGCCTACGTGACTATGCGGCCCCCTGCCTACGTGACTATGCCTCGGCTATTAGCAGAAGGTATCTTGTTCAAACAGGAGACCAGTGTCACACCCTAAAAGCCAAGCGGTTACAGAAAGGCAAAAGAGCAGTTAATTAGTTAACAACTGGGGGAAGGGTCTTTCATAATCAATGACCCAAATCCAAGATAATCACATTTGCTTTTCATAATCAGAATCTCAAAAAGCTCCTCGTGGTTTTTTTTTGAACTTATTTCCTTACAAAATAATGGACTTGTCTTATGACAAAGAAATGTGCAGTTTTTATACAAAATTTATTGTTAATAAACTTCAAATATTTTATGGTAAAATGGATTGGATGTCTCTCATTTTTTAATAAGTTCCTTACCATTCCTGAAAATGTTTAGCTCTCTAGCTGAAACCTGTACTGATAAGCCCCATAAATTATTGTGTCCAAGAAGAAACACATTTCAAAATTAAATCAGGAAATCTGCTCAGGACACCTAATTCACTGCATAACACAACCATTATCCCTTAGTGTGCCAAAAGGTTAACAACTGTAGGATACCAGAGTTCTGTCTGGAAGTAAAGTTTTCTCACTTTTACACAGCCCTATGACTTCAAGTACTGCTGGAGTTTAGAAAAGAGTTCTTGGAAGAATGGCCAGCTGGGGAGGAGAGCTATGAAGTCCAGAGGCAATTTAAAGCCAAGTCCAAACTTTCATATTAGGCAGAGATAAATGGAGAATAAATGTAGGGATATTTTTCAAATGACAGTGAAAGACCCTTCCCCCAGTTGTTAATTATTTAACCGCTCTTTTGCCTTTCTGTAACCGCTTGGCTTTTAGGGTGTGACACTGGTCTCCTGTTTGAACAAGATACCTTCTGCTAATAGCTGAGGCATAGGCAGGAGGCAGGGGGCCACATAGTCACGTAGGCAGGAGGCAGGGGCCCACAAAGTCACGTAGGCAGGATGCATCTCTGCTGAGTAATAAGGTCCAACTCCCCCTCCTCACTTCCCCTTCCCGCCTTTTTCTTCGCGCGCCCCGGTCCTCCAAAGCCAATCTGCAAACACCAAGTATGCCTTTTTCAAATGTTCAAATTGTCAGCCAATCAGCTCCGCCCCATCCAAAACTTGTTTGTATCTGTCTATAAAAATCCTGCACCACCCCAGCCTGGGGTGCTCAGCTAGCAGGAGCTGCTGACCACCCGCAGGCGCCTGCGCTACAATAAAGAACCTCTTGCTGCTTGCATCCTGTGGCAGTGTTGAATTCTTGGGTAAGGGGATCCGCGGGTCTTTCAGACAGTTTTAAGTCTTACTAATACATTTAACACAATATAAAGGAAGGACAAGTGAAGGGACAAAAGCTGGCACCAGCTTTATAACTAATAATCCTGGACTAAGAGTGCTATTTACCTTGTAACACTGAGATTTAATTTCAATGGTTGGGGTGGCCTAGAGCTCGAAGTCAGAATTTACCTGTGATTACCTCTCTTTAACCACCATATCTTAAGGAAGAAAAGTCAGTCTTCAAGCACATTCACCAGGAGAAAGATCAAGAAGCTCATAAGTTAATGTCATTCTATATTGAGATCTAACAGACCAAGGGCGCTGGGTACGGAAATAACGACTTTCACGCCAACAGGGCACCAAAGCGAACCAGGGCAACATGAAGTTCTAGTTCAAAACAAAGCTCCGTTGGTTTGTCATGTTGCTCACTTCAGTAGGCCAGAAGGTGCCTACTTACACACAGCAACCACCTATGCTCATGGCAAAGCAAACAGACCAGACTCAAAACATCTTCAAAACAGCCCCCAGGAGCAGGGTAAAATGGAAAGCCTTTTCACAGCTCAACTAAAACAATCAGACCTCTAGATGCTATTGTTGTAACTAAATAGAATTTTCAATATTCTTGAAAAAACCATTTAGCTAAAATATTTGCCTACAAAACTGTGCTTTTCAAGTGTTATTTTGATGTAAAATTGAGTGTTTAAGGATGGAAATTCCCTCAAGCACTCTGAAATGATAGGCGGTTGACAGTGTCAAAAGCCATGCTGAGATCAAGGGAAATGAGAATAGAAGCAGGAGCAACTGCATTCATAAAGAGGTCATTTAAAACCTCTTTGCTATGATATAAACTAAAACATGACTAGAATCTCATATATATATATACATATATATATACATGTATATACATATACATATATACATATACATATATATATACACATATACATATATATACATATATATATATATATATATATATACAAAGTGTCCATCCTAAATCAAAAGAACAGCCAAAAATTCCCAAGAGACCTTGATGTCTAAGAACAAATTCACTTGTCCGATTCTGAGCAGTCAACATGTATGTTATGGGTAGAAGATGCAATTTGACTTTACCTATGAATTTCCAAAAGAAGGCATTTCCCCTCATTTTCAGACATAAAGCAAACTTCAACATGGCCTACCCCCAGAAGAAACCTTTATTTATTGAATTTTTTGCCTTCGATAGTGATCCATGATGCCATCACCAACGTACTCCTTGTTTCCAAATCCCACTCTCAAGTACCAATTTTCAAGTACCACCTCAATCTAAAAACCTTTCCTACATTGACTAGAATCGCAAACCTAGAATTTCCATGACCTCTCCCTTCTCTTCAACACCATACTTTGTCACAATGAAGCAGCTGTAAAGCTTGAAAAGCTTTGGGACAAAACCACATAGGGCATGAACTACATTGCAACAAGAGTTCCTACTTCTCTGTTATTCACATAGAAAATGCCCAGGCTTTGTTGACTTTACTATAAATATAGTGGACACTTTTCCAATAGAGTTATTATGTTATACTATTTAATGTGATGGGCATAATGTTATTTTACTATTTACTACTTTATTATTAACCAGTAACACAGACATTCATTAGATACCAATCAGTTTAGTTCTCAAATTTTGATAGCTGGCTTAACCAAGACCTCTATAGGCCTTTGTGGCCCTGACGATCAGGACATTATTAATTCTGACTGGTCCTAAAGACTCTGGGATACATATTTACAGAGGGGAAGACTTTGTTAATCTTTCCTATGTAAAGTATTTTATCACCCATTTCTCTAATACCTATATTCCTTCATTGTTATCAAGTATGCCTTTAGAGCCAACTTAATACATTTATGTAATGTGTACACACGTGTGTGCTTTCCTTCAAAATCTACATCCTGATGCCCATGACATACATCCATACATACAGCTTTATTACTATGTTGCTTTTGATCATGCAATTGCATAAAGATGATATGAGTAACAGAGTGGGAATTTTTAGGCTATGACATTAAATATAAATAGAAGTTATCAGTCTTATTTCAGAAAAATACTTGAAAAATAGTCATTTGGAGATATAACTTGTTTATCTACTGAGAGAATAATAATCAATTCTACCTATCTTATTACATTCATAGACCAACACATTTAAAACTAATAAGGAACTAGAGATTGAATTTTGGTTAATTTTGTGCAATTTGGACAAATATTTATTTAAAACTCAATTTCTCATCTGCAAAATACCTCTGTCACAATGTTCATAGGAGAACTCAACAGAAAACCTAAGAAGTACCCATTAATACCTACAGTAAGGCTATTAAAAGTCAACAGCTTCTTCCCCTGCTGCCATTTGCTTCTAAAACTACTGTCATGTGGCTTTTGACACCAACACTTCAGTGAAACTGCCCTAGTTTAGTCCGCCAACCTCCCTGCTTCTCAGTTGTCAGTCTTCTGCAGCACGAGACACTTCCCCTCAATGGTCCATTCCTTCCTGGCCACATCTCCCTGCCTTCTGAGGCTCTGCTCCCTCAGAGTTGCATTGCTTACCTTGCTACCTAGCTTCCCTATTCTTATCATCCTCAATGTCGGTATTCCTGGAAGGCTCTATTTGTGCTCTCATCTTCCTGACTCTTGAGGTTTTCAACCACCAATCTCCATTTCCATCTTGAACTTGTCTCCTGAGTTCCAGACTAAAACTGCTGGTCTATTCTTGCAAGTCTAGGGGAAAGTCAAATATCAAAGCCATCTCTGCCTCAGTGCCTCACTTCCGTAACTTCTTGCATACTTGGCAAGCTGGAGAGATTGAGAGTCACTCTAGACCATAACCATTTTTATTGCCCCTACCCAACCTACACTCCTACCAAGCCCATAGAACCCGTACTTCCTATTCATTCCCTCTCCCATTGTATTTTCTCTTCAAGGTCCTCATCATGCTACCTGAACCACCACCAGGAAGCTTCTTATCAGCTACCCAGATTCCATCCTTTCTCACCAGCCTCTGACCCAGCTGCCACATCATTTTCAGTTTCAGCCAAGACACAAACCACTTACCATCCTTTAATGGTTCTTTCATCCCCATGGTTTCAGCTGACTTAGCCAGCTCCTCCCAAACAACCTGTTCAACCCTGTGTCCCAACACGGATTCCAACACTTGCAACTGATCACAATTCACCTAAAGAACCAGCTCCCAGCATGCCTTGCTCTACTTTCCCTGTGTAATAAAACCCAATGGATCCTGCGAGTTTCACTCAAATATTATATTCCCAGTTCACCTCTATAATGGTACACAACCTGGTTTACCGGCTTTTTTGGCATCTGGCCTTACCAACAAAGCCAGAAATTTTATCTTATTCATGCCCATGATATGCATTTAACAAAAACTGACAGAAGAATGTATGTTTGTATGTTTGTGTGGTGTGTGGGCATACAAGCCAGCACCTGGGGCTGCAGTGAGCTGGGCGGATTTTTAACCTTATAATGTGTACCAGATGACAAACAAGGACTGCAAATTTATAGGTATTTTTCTCTAAAACTGTAGGTGTCTTGTTATAGAGAGACAGGTACACAAAATCCCAAATTATCACTTAGATGAAATACATATAAAACTATTTAAGGGGTTCAACTTACAGTTTTTTGAGAGCATTCATAGATATCTATTTAATATTTGGAAAATAGCTAGACCACTTAGAAATAGATGAACGCGTGGCTGATTACAACCAGTGGCTCATTTTGAGAGGTTATTCAGCTTGGAGAGGGTCAAAATAGGTTATTTAAGCCAAATGCTTAAAAGATCATCAATAGATCTATTTTAAAGCCATTATTTGAATTATTTAGTCTAGAAGACAAGCAGCCAGATTACAAATGGATGAGCTAATTAGTTTTCAACACATAAAATATTACACAAGACAGACTGAAAACTAATTTTTTTCTTGAGGGGGAAAAAGTATCTTCAAACTCTCAGCTCCCAAGGAACCTGGTGTTGAGATTTGGCCTGAGTGTCACTGAAAAGTAAAGAAGACAACAAGGGAACTCAAATAGTGGGGATTCCGGCCAGATAATAAAGCTCATCTTAACAGTGAGCACAGATTGACCCTGCTATGGATTTAACTTCTCTAGGCATCTTTAAGAGTAGAATAAATACCCATGTGCTGGGAAGGCTTTAGCTGTCCTCTCTCAAGGTGAAAGGCCGCACTGGATGAATTTCTCAAGGTTTCTTACTACACAAGCTTCAAACTGCCAGGGACGCTTCCTCTCTAAGAACTTTATGAAGGGAGAACCGTAGAAAGAATGGATATGAAGAATGAGATTACGGACACCGAGCTTCTGTTTCTACATTTAGTGTGTTAGAAAATAAAGAACTTGACTAATAAATACAAACAAAATTTGTAATCAATTCAAAAATTATTTTTCTACACTTACTAGGAAGTTAGTACTTTCTAAAATCGTAAAGCAGTAATTACATCTCCCTTTGGCTTGTCATACAATTCTTTTACCATGACCCTCCCCACCCCTTTTTTTTTTTTTATACAAATGGCCTAAAAACTCCAGAGCCCACAATGTGATTACAAAATAAGAATGGAGGTACTTCCAGGAATTAGAATTGATTTCAAAGCAATATCTGATGCAGTAGAAATACCGATGACTTTTAAGCCCACATCATACTTATTTCACTTATTGTGAATTTAGGTATTCATGTAGTTTCATCGTCAAGGGAAAGAAAGAAGCATCTTGCAGTTCAGGACTATTCCTCTTCCCTTCATCCACTTTCTCAACATCTCCACTTGCCCTGGCAAGTTCAACGTTGCTCTAAGGATAGCTCATGCCTGCTGGGATGGTTGTGGCTCTAAGTCTGCAAAGCAAACTAAAGGGAATATATTAATAATCACTTTTAAAGAGATTCCAAAGACCAATCAACTGAAAAATGATTTCATTAAAAAGAAAAAAAGAGAAGGAGGGACAAATAGGGCAGATGGAGAAGGAAAGAGAGACGATCCTCAGGAGGCTCCCTGTGGGGCTCAGTCCCAGGACCCTGAGATCATGACCTGAGCTGAAATCAAGAGTTGGATGCTTAATTGACTGAGTCACCCAGGAACCCAAGAAATACTGTTTTTAATCACAAACTGGATGTTTATAAAATGATAAATATTTCCAACTCCATCATAACCCCTTATTTAAGCAATATTTAACACAATAAAATTCCAGTATGAGAAGAATGGAAAAATCCCTTGAGGTTTCCTTTAATGGGTGTTAACTTGTATTGTTCATCGAGAATTATTTTTCCACGTGGATCCCATATCCGTTTGTTGGTAGAGAGATGTAATATACTTTTAAAAGAATATAAAACCAACATGATTGATTATCCTTCTCATGGTTTTGTTTTTCCTTAATTGTGCTCAGTCTTCTGTTTTAATTGTTATCCAGCTTTTCACCAAAAATAGTACCATCAGTATTTAAATAAGGTTTTTCAGTTCGCGAATTTCACTAATTTTTATGGTTTTTATTTTTACATCCTAATCACTCAAAAATTTTATTACTGAAGTTAAAACACAACACCTTTCTACGTATCTGAAAGATGTAAAAAGACAAAATTTTACATCTCTGCTACCACCAAGCAGAGAACTCCATTTTAGTTACTTAAGCAAACACAAGTTCAGGCTAGGTACGTGCAGGCCTGCGAAGCCGTTTGTAAATGTAAGCACCCCTTGTTGGTGACTTCAGGGACACAATGTGCTGGCTTATTGCTTTAAGAATTTACATCAGGTCATCCACCAGGGATGTAGGAGAAGAAGAGATATTTTAGTGGATCCAGAAGACTGTATATTTACAGGATAAGGATTTAGAAAGATGTGCCATATCCTCAGTAATAAAGCCCTAGGATTTTCCATTTTATTTTCTCAGGGAAAAAAAAGGGGCGGGGAGTAAAAACTAGAGACCAACCCGGGGAGAAGAATTCAGGAAGCTTTCTAACCTCCCCATTCTTGGCTTTTTGGTTAGCACCTGCCAGGTTTCTAAGGCAATAAATGCCAAAAACAGTAAAACGCAGTGTGAGCCAGTATGAACTTTTTATAAAGCAACAAGAGGAAACTATTGTCTTTTCTGTGGGCTGGTTTGTAGAAGAACCTCAAGGTAATGTAAGTAGCAGACGGCCCACAGAAGAAACGGAACCAAGGGACTGAGCAAAGAAGGGACTGAGATCACTGATTAATGTGAGAACTGAGAAGGCATTTGGATGTGAGCAAAACAGAAGCCCATGGAGGAGGATTCCCCAACCTGCAGGGCACACCTATTTCTATTTCCCAGTTGATGTCCTCCTTTACTGATGAATATACACCTTTTGAACAACCACAAAATCCTATGAACAACTGTATGCTTATGTCACTGTGTATTCAGTACTCAACATATTTATCAGGTTACCATTTTTGATGTGACACTAGAATGCAATACTTGTAAACACCAGAGAGGTTTTGTTTTGTTTTTAATTTTTTTTTGAAGATTTTTATTTTTATTTATTTGACAGACAGAGATCGCAAGTAGGCAGAGAGGCAGGCAGAGAGAGAGAGGAAGGGAAGCAGGCTCCCCGCCAAGCAGAGAACCTGATGCGGGGCTCAATCTCAGGACCCTGGGATCATGACCTGAGCAGAAGGAAGAGACTTTAACCCACTGAGCCCCCCAGGCGCCCCACCAGAGAAATTTTAAATAAAACTTGACCACATGGCCCAACCAAATTAATAAAATTCCTGTAGTCATGTGTTCATATAATAAAAGCATGAGACTCAGCCAAGTGAATAAGAAGAGAACCACTCAAACACAAAAGAGTATTACTTTATAAAAATCTCAATAAATAACAAAAGTCCTACCACAAAATGTTAGGAAACTGAGTTCAGCAGTGTCTAAAACAGAGAAATCCTATGGCCAAGTTGGTTTTATATCAGAAATACAACACTATTTTTAACAACTATATCTTTAAATGTAATTTACCATGTTAATAGATTACAGGTGAATAATCAGACAATATCAATATATGCAGAAAAACCACTTACTCAAATTCCATGCAAATTCATAACCAACAAGCAAAACATTTCTTAGCATGCTCAGAGACCTCCTTCGCTAAATGGCAGATATCCATGAAACAAATATAGCCAATCTTGGTAGTTAAATAGAAGAATCACATTTAAAAACTCAGAGACATGGTAAGAAAAGCGAAAATCAAACTGTGATTCAAGGACATGATATTAACACAGGAAATATTAAAGAATCTGCCCCAAATTATTAATTTGGAGTTTAAAGAATTTCAACAACAGGGATCAATCAACAACAAAAATCAGTATATTTCAGTAGGGGACATATAGGATCAGGGAAAATCCAGGCAGCTTCCAAAGTTCTCCTAAGGTTTTAGTCTTTCAAACTGGGTGGTGTAGTCAGGTGTATATTTTATTATACCTCACAGCTTAGATGTGTTCCAGGTATTAGCCAACAAACAGTTCAAAGATCTAAATCATTTAAGTCACATGATTATGTACATGTCCCCAACCATGAGCTTCTTTGGGGTTCAGAACAATCTTCAGTGATAAATTTTTAGTACTTGCTTGTTGAACCCTGGTACAACATTAAGTTCAAGAGGAACCCATGAAGTAGAGTAAGGGCACAAATTGTCAAAGTCATTACACCTGTTCTTCCCTGTGTTCTAGATTACCCTGCCACAATTCCCTCTCTACCATCTCACCATCCACACCCTTTCAAGCCAGCCAAGACCTTCCCACCCATGGTTTATCCCAGTTGATGCCTCTTGCACTGAATAATCCTTCTGTGGGTCACTAGCCCAATGAGTCTCAAGGTGTGTTTCTCTAACCACACACATCACCACCACATATATGGTTTGAGGACATAGAGATCAAGGGCCCCCACCACATTTCTTTTCCCCTTTTCCTGATACACCTGCTAATAGAAGCCATCTCAGTATAGTACCTGAAGATCTTCATTTTTAACGTTCCAGGCAATTTTTGAGCCCAAGAAAGCCATGAGAATGCTGCCAGACTAGATTTAGAGTACAGGGACAGCACCCGTTCTGTTTTGGGTTAGTCTTTGTCTAGCAAGTAGTAGATACTCAATAAACACCTGTCAAAGGAATTAAAGAATGTATGCAGTTTCCACTTATTGTTCAGTCTTCTCTGTCCTCTACTATCACCTGCAAGTAGATATGGGGTGGTCTTATCAGAGACCCAAGGAAAAAATACTCAAGATTCTATAAACATGAAAAAGCCCCCATTAATTTTTAACAGCTGACCACCACTGGAAGACTGTCATTTAACAACTAGTAAGCTCCACGGCTAGTTCAGTTTTCATGGAGTATCCACAGCCCATGCATTCAGCTGAAGGCTAAGTGGGGGCTCTTCCTGTGATCAGTACCTTTTCCAAATTCACTAGCAGCAGTTGTCATGTGTGTTCAGTGCCCTCACAAAGCATGTCGCCCAAATTAGTGATCATCCGAATGGATGCCATTACCCTAAAACGCTTTATGTTATTTTGATGAAAACTGGGTAACCCAGCTAATACTGTGACTATTTTCCCTTAATGAAACAGCCTGTAATCTTCTTTCCCAATAGCTATCATTTAGGAATTCGTATTTCTTTCTTCTAACCTCTATTCCTAGTTGTCATGACAGTCCCACAAACGTTTTATACCCTAGGTCTGAACAATCTGAGGCCTTTATGAGAGCAAGCTCTGGATTGTGTTCCACACACATCCATCTTTCCCCACTTGAGGAACAGTACACAGGGAACATCCAAAACAATTTCAAGGAAACAGACAATTCTCCATGAAGTTCTGCAGTGAGTAATATCCTTACTTAAAAATTCTGCCTTTTCTCAAAGTTTGATGACAGTTTGACCTCTTGATTGGCCCTTTTTGCTTCTACATCTTTAATACCTCTGTATTTAATAGAATTTTAAGCAGAAAATACATTCTCATTTTTCTTTAATTTTATCTGAGTAATTCTGAGAAATTCTGTTATTTAACTTTGCATTTTTAAATTCTGTACCCTGAAGTATAAAGGAATATGGCAAATTGAAATTTTAAGAGTTTTCTAAATGTCCTACTTCCCTCTAATGTACATATAAATTATTTGTTAATATATCTAATTCCTCAATCCATTAATTAATCCATTAATTAGATGAACTGATTCACAAATTCATTAAATACCTAAGCGTGCATTATACACTAAGCACAGGGTGGGACACTGGGAAGTCAAAGAAGATAAAGCCCTTGTTCTTGAGAGGCTTATTTTTTAATAGAAAAAAGTGTATGTTGCTTTTTAATAGGAGAAAGTATATATTATTTTTTCTTTGTCCTTTAAGTATTTTCTTCCTTCCTCATGCTGTCAATGTAGGTAGTTTTTAGCTTCTTAGACTAATTCTACTCCAAACTCACTTTCAATTATTTTGATTTCTAATAGCTTCCCAGTGCATTTTCTCTGCCATGGGCCTTGAAAGGCAGTCATAACTTCACTTCTTTATGTTATGAAACTCATCGTTGCCCTTTTCTTTTTGAAACAGCTTCTCTTCCTTTCTAAAACTAATTGCTGTATTTAAACACCTTTCTGGTTTTACATTGCATTATAAAATTTACTTAGAAGACAGTGTCTTATCCTCTTAAATATTATGCCTTGGGATATTCTTACACTATCAATTTTCTCCGCTGCAGTATGATTTCCTTGGTTTCCTCCCAATAATCTTCAGATAGCTTATATTTTCGTTGACAATAAAAACATTTATCTGTCTTCTATTTTTTATCCATTAAAGAACCTCTTTCAAATTTTTTAGCAGTAATATAACACTTACTACATGCCAAATATTGCTCTAAGTGATACTGAATTTTAACCTGCACAACTGGTTAGAGGTAAATAGCATTATTATCCCATTATACAGATGAAGAAACTAAGGCACACAGAAATGATGTGCCACACTCCAGTTTCCTGAGCTAGGTGTAAGTAGAGCTAGGAGTTGAACCCAAGTGATCTGGCTTCAGAGTCTATGCTTTGCCTTATTATTCTATGCTGCCCCTACAACAAAGGAGGAGTACACTTTCTTCTTTCAGGTACCATAAGAAAAGCTTTCAGGGCCCAACATCTCCCCTGTTGTTTGGGGTGGAAGGTAATGGTTTCAGTAAGTGGTCTAGTTTCCCAAAGAAATATACACAATCTTTCCCTTATAGAAATTCATAGAAAGCACTGTCAGCTTTATGGATTTCAGCATATTAATACTAACTGATCCTTGTAAGTTTGCCAAAAAGAAACATACCTGCATATACTTCTGACCACCCATCTTTCTTTTAGTCTGTATTTATCTCATCTGTTTTTAAACTTGCTATTATTTCTCCAGAATTACTTGATTTTCCTTGAGTTCCCTGAACTCTTCTTTAATCCAGTCTAGGCCCCAAATGTGACTAGTGATTATCTAAGGTAATTGCTAACACACATCTTCACTGACCATTTTCAGTACTACTTCTGACAATCCTTTACATTCTAAATAAAGGATAAGAAGTAGATCCTTGTCCTGTGCAGCAGTGACAGATCAGGATTCTCAGGGGGTCCTAGAACTACGTCCCCCCAAATAACTAATACTCCCAAAGTGTTAATTAGTAACAATGTCACTTGGTTTTGTTTTCTTTAGCTTCTACAAAACTGAAAACAAACCTTTCATTTTAATGATGTTATAATCAAAGATTCCACAAACATCTCACTGTGATCTCTTAATAACTTCAAGAAAACATTTTTCCATAGTAAATGGTCTCTTGAATTTATTCTGGAACTTCTTCCCCTCAGTCTTTGTTTCTCTTGCTGACCCCGAGCCATTTCAAACTACTTAATAACTGTAGAGTACCTCAGACCTGCCAAGCTTTGTAGTAGAGTGAAACCTGTACACTATTAAACATTTGAGCTCCTTCACAGCGCACAGTGAAAGTAAGGTCTAGTTTGTACCTATGAGTAACATAACATCAGGCTGAAAACTATATGGACCACAGATTCCTTAAAACACTTGTCCTTCATTACTAATAGCATTAGAACCAAAGCCCAAAACTCCAATTTTAGTGAAATATAGATTTGTTTCGTAAAATACAAAAATATTTAAAAATTTAAAATTTTTAATTTTTTTTAATTTTGCAAGATACAGATCGAAAATGAAAATCTTTTGAACTGAGTAAGAATTAGAAAGGTCATTGTTTTCTCTTACCAGACATTACAAACCTTTTTTTTTAATTCAAATTAAATGTGGTACATCTATCTCAAGTTTCCTCTTCCAGGTAAAATGTGTGGTCATATAGTTAAGTTTCCCACTTTTAACTTTTCATTTTGTTGCCCCAGTATACCTTAGAAATACTACCATGAGTTCAGACTGTAGCAGTTGGTATAAGACAAACAAGGTGAAAAATGCACAACAGTATGTCTGGCCCATAAAATAAGTGCATTCCTTTTCAGCCTGTGTGGTTTCTATGTCAACATTTATACAAAATAAAATAATCCTAGTTTGATACAAACCACTACCACTTACATTTGAAGAATAATCCAGTGTGCTCATTCCCCCCCCATATTAATACTAATGTTAACACTGTAACATCATTTGTGCATAAAGAATTCTTATAAAAGTTAAAACACACTGTTTACAGGTACATCTAGAAAGTTATTGCAAAGATAAACTTTTCATCTTTAGCCACATATCAAAGTAATGCTGATCCTCCAACTGTAAAAAGCACGATACAATTTTCACATTAAGTATTACCAAATTCTTGGAAACCATTTTTATTTCACTCTTGGTCTTCCCAAGTATACCAGTTTCTCTAAGTTGAACATTCACGTTTCTTCAGTAGTGTTTCAGTTCAGGTCCTTCTCTTGTTCATACCTTACTTGATAGGTGGTCTTCTATGGCCCTTTCTATTTCCACCATATCTGATGTGATTCTCTCAGAGCAGGAAGGTCTTTTTTTAATATAAAAGGTTATAGCAGAGAGAGAGGATTGATTTACCTTGAAATCTCAGTTTTTAGCAGTTCTGATTGCTAAAAAGTGGATTTGGCACTCATTCATTCAACAAGGGCTTAACAGGCACTGGTTATGGGCTGGCTACTTTCCTAAGTGTTGGGAATACACAGGTAAATGGGGTAAGAGTAGCATCTTCAAGGAACAGGGAGTCCAGGGAGGGAGCCAGACTCCTAAGTAAATAATAGATTGAACATGGGGTCATGAGAACTGTAGGAAAGGTTTGCGTCAATACCATAGACAGGCTCTGGAAAGGGCAACTCATTCTGTTTGCATAAAAATGAATGCCTCATCTAGAAAACATTGGTACTGAATGAACCTTCAAGTATGAATCAAAGTTTGTCAGGGAGAAAATAAAAGAATATTCCCAGCAGAGGAAATGGCCTATGAAAGGGCATGGAGTTGTAAAGAGCATGTGTCGAGGGCATGGGGAGTTATTTGTTTGATTCTGGGTCAGGGTTCATAGGGCAAACCACTGAAAGAGGAGGACACAAAGGTGGATGGGTTCCATAGAGAGAAGAGAATGTGACTCAAACATTCTGAATAGTCTAAGTAGCTGGTCAACCTATATTTCTGAAAGATTTTTGGCACTAATTATCACTAGCCTGGGCGAAGAATGAACACAGAACTGAGGGGTGTGTGTGTGTGTGTGTGATGAAAATACAGAAGATAGAAACTAGAAAGAGTGTTAAGGTGTTCTAACAGGTCCTAAAACTGTTGACAAAACTATGCTCCCCTTTCACAATAATCTTGAGTACACTTTTAGCTCCAGCTTTATGGCCCAAAGACCAATGCTCTCAAACTTAATATGCATAGCAATCAACTGGGCATTCTTTTTTTTTTTTTCTTTAAGATTTTATTTATTTGTTTGACAGATCACAAGTAGGCAGAGAAGCAGGCAGAGAAAGAGGGGGAAGCAGGCTCCCTGCTGAGCAGAGAGCCGGATGTGGGGCTCCATCCCAGGACCCTGGGATCATGACCTGAGCCGAAGGCAGAGGCTTTAACCCACTGAGCCACCCAGGTGCCCCTCAACTGGGCATTCTGCCAAAACGCAGATTCTTTCTCTATGGGGGGCTGGGGGGCGCAAAATTCTCTATTTCTAATAAGCTCTCAAGTGATGCCTGTGCTACTGGTCCATAGGTCACACTTTGAGTATCAATGTCATAATGAGTTAATAAGGTAGCTGACTTTTTTTTAAGAAACGACTTCATGAAAATTGAATACTTGCCCATAACACTGTTGATTATATGGGTACAAGGAAGCATGTATGTTTATCCCTTAAGACGTGACATGATTTTTTTTTTCCCTTAAAATGTGCAGTAAATGGCAAGAGATCGCAGTCCCCTGTTACAGGAGGTACAGTGCCTTCAGTGCCTTCAAAGTGTCTGTAGACAGAATTTGTTAGCCGTTGCCATTTAAAATCTAATTTGAGTAATGCCATCAAAATTCATTTTCAGACTTATGTGGCTCTTTGTAATAGGAAGATAAAATATCTGGAAGGTATATGTTCCTAGCAGAGATGATCTTTAATGACTCCTACTGTAGTAATGCGGTTTCAATGTTAAACTGCTTGGTTCCTGCCAAGAATCTATGGCATTAAACAGAAGGCCTTCATTTAGTTTATCATTTCAAATTTTATATGTTGACCATCTAACTAGAGCAGAACCATCTGTAAGGATAATGTCTTGATGGTTCTCGGCAACAGTCAACCTCCCATCCAAAAGTATGTGGGGAGGAAGAGGAGAAACATCTCTCTTGATTCTGAAGGCTTTCCTTTCCTTCTAAGGGAGCAACTTTACCTGGATTTTAAGTTCCCCTTTCATCACTTTTCCTGGTGTGCTGTGACACAGATGGTGTGAGGTAATTTTATGCATTCCATCTAAAACCATCAGTTCCCCTTTTCAGTGACCAAACCATGCTGCTCACACAAAGGAGACATACTGGTGATTTATCTGGTGTCGTACAAATCAGACTAAACAAAAGCAATTCATTCCAAATCAGGACCTAGCTCAGAGCCAGAGAAACTTAGAGATCTCTTGATTGCTGCAAAAGCAATCCCAATTTTTCTATCTTGTTTTCCTCCCTCCTCCACTAAAAATAGTTGGGGGCCATGGGGAGTACTGAAAGAGCTGCACAAGTGAGAAGATGCAGAAGAGCAAGTATTTATCTGATCATTTGATCTAAACTCTTTCAAGAAGTTGACAGTATAAGGCAGGAGAGAAATCAAGTCACTTTAAATATATGGAACATAATGAATAAGCGATTCATTTCAACTTGCAAAATTTTGCCCTCCTTGAAAATATGTTTGCTATCTTTTCATATAATTTATCTGCAAATGAACAATTTAAGTAACAGGAAATGATACCAATGGCTTGGCTGGAACTTACAAAGTTTTCCTGGTACATAGTAATACTTTACTAAGATGTTTCAGAACATAAAAAGCGAAATCAATGCTGGAAAAAAAAATGTTCTTTTTGTTCTAGGGTCTGTGTTTGGAAAATATTGCCATGTAGCATTTATGGTAACAGCTGTACGGTTAAACTTTAGGCACAAACTGAACTGCAGAGGATCTGCTGCATAAATAAAATCCCCATGGCAACTAAATGTGCTACTAGATAACAGAGAAAAAAGGATTTATGTGTTTGCTGAGCTGTCTTGCCCTAAAGGAATTCTCCAGGCAAACGCAGGCCACCTGCCACATGTTATATTAAGCTCAGCCTTCTGGACTTATTTTCAAATCCACAGCAAAAAGGTCCAACTACTTTTATTTGGAAGTTTCATTGTTCTTTATTCCCTGCCCCTCCAAAAAATAAACAATTCATTTTTCAACTTGCCTGCTATATTTTGCCCTGGATACAAAAGATAATTAATGAATTTGTTTGTGCTCCTAAACATTTTGTTGATCTTAACTGAAATAACAAGCATATGTATGATGAAAAGTTTTTTTTTTAATTTAGAGATTTGTAGATTCTGTAAGTTAAAAAAAAACCCTGAAATATACAACTTGCCTTCTCCAACATCAGGTACAGTGTATATGGAAATACCGTGGCTGTGATAAGGGAGTTTTGAAGAGGATGGGCAAAGAGAAGAGAAGAGCAACATCCTCTGTGAACTTCATACGTAGAAAATTTACGAGACTTTGCTTTTGAAGGAAAGTGGGAGCTACAAACGTTCTAGGATTTTGTTATCCATAGTGATATATTAAATCAACTTTAAAATAATCACTTGAAATTTTCTTCTTTTAAGTACAATGCCCCACCTTCTAATTCCCATACGCAAAGATATTTGTTGATAAGACTGCCTATTTATTCTATAATATTGTGGTATTTTATAATATTAAAGTACCTTTGAATATGTAAAAATATGATATACAGTACTGAACTGAAAGGGGAAAAAAGACAAAAATTCATGGTGCCTCATTCAACCAATTCCTTACAAGAAAATGGGGAGTTGGACTAGAATATGCACTAAAAAACAGACTACCCTCAAAAAAAAAGAAAAACAACAACAACAAAACAGTTTCACCTGTAAATAATTGACTTTTATCTGTTCTTTAAGCGTAAGTTGTAAAGACATTGAGCACTGAAAGAAGCAGCTTAGGCTATTCCTGCCCTGATTGACCAAAAGACGGGGGGGGGGGGGGGGGGGGGGGGCAGGGAGGAGTCAACTGAAAAAAAAATGTCAAGGAAAACTTATACTAAATAATTTGTAGTTTTCATTCACTTCTGGTAGTATGTACTAAGTAGAATAGAAATCATTTTCATGTATTTAATAATGGCAATGGAAGTGTTAATTAAGATTTTAGTAAATAAGATATGTGAATTTGTAGTAGTAAGAAAGTTCTAATTTTAATAGGATTTGGTTTTCTCTCAGAATTCTATGGCCTTTCACAGGTAGATTGCCACATTGTCATCTAACAAAAATACAAGTCTTCAAAGAGCACTTGATTTTTGCAAAACACAAATTTTGCTACAATCAAATCTCTATGGTACGGTAATTCAAAGAAACACCATTAACAAAGTCTTTGCTTGCTACAGACAACTCTTGACATCCCAGTTATCATAAACTTCTCAACAAGACGGGCTATTTCTGTCAGCATCATAAATACTTACTTAGAAATAGCAAGTGACTCCCCTTCAGTACAAATAGAGTCCATTACTGAAGGTATGTTTCTCAATTCTATTTGAGATGAGTCTGTGTACAGCAGTAATTCTACGTTATGTTTTTGAAGGTGACCCTCTTAGATGAGTCAAAATACCCTCTGGCCTTGAACCCCCTGTCTCCACATCACCACACAAAAATGCCTTACTACTCATGTATATCATTATACATTTGTTATATAAATTAGCAGTGTCTATAATTATAAAGAAGATGATCTGTGACTTTATATTATGCAGCCATGTCCCTCTGACACTTTCTAAAAATCAATATTTATTAAATATTTTAGTAACAAATCATACACAAAATACTACTTTTTCTTCTGGAAATATTGTTGGAACTCTATGTTCCACATTCCCTTGCATCTGAATGTGGCCATGTGATGGAGTCCCAGCCAACAGAATGAGCAGAAGTGACTGTGGGCTACTCTAAGCCTGGCCCATCATTAGCTTCCTTGGGTGATGCTACTTGCTCTCTTCTGCCTTCTAGGTAACTATAACAACACCCAGAGTGACTATGGAAGCCTGGCTGTAGCTTCTGTCTGCATGGGTCTCCAAAATGACCTGGAGAAGCAGTAACTTCCTATTCACTGGTTATGTAAGTGCACGCTGGAAAGTTCCAAAATAAGAAATAATGATATTATTAAAATTTTAGTTGTTAAGGCAGTTAGCATGGTCCTCATATAATATTTATCTTAGTAAGGTAAGTTATTATAAAGGAAGACATTCTATGTAAACAGGGGAGAGGTTATACAGGCATACATATTTTCATACCTATAGAACTGTAATATCCATATGCATGTATGTATGTACATTTATGTTTACTCACTTATGCAGAAATTATTTACATTTCATTCAAATGTGATCTACAAAACATGCTCATCTTGGGACATTCTTGAGAAATCATGCAAATTACTACACAGTATTCCTACCAAGGATTAGCTCTGTTAATACGTATCAAAGTTTACTGCATAGGAAACACAAAGTAGCATATATACTGTTTAACTTCAAAATTATCAGCTCAGTATGTATGGAGATAGGGTAGCAAAGCACCAATCACAACACTTTTGTGACTCAACTGGAAAGCTACTCTTACCGAACAAAGAGGTGTTTTCAGTAATTTTCTTTAAAAATCCTCTTAAAGGCAACCCCATGGATTAAAAAGGATTTTAAATCTGGCTTTTTTTTTTTTTTTTAAGGGAAATAGCAATTTGGATGAGTTTCCTGTCTGTATACGCCAAATAATAGGTTCTGAAATAGGACCATTCAAGTATCTAAGACAGACCTTGGAGTCTACTAAAATAGAGGCATTCTTTACTAGAAAGGACACTTTCAAGAAGATGAAATCAACTTCAGGCTAATCAAGGAGTAAGCAGGGAGATTTCTCCATTACAGTAAGTTAGTCTAAATCATCAAATATCTGCAGATCACCTTTATAACATTTTCCATATCTGTCTTAATTATGAGCCACTACTCAGAGAAACCTCAAACTAGTCAAAGTGTCTACCAAGACAGATCAGATGCATGCAATTGACCAGAATATAATGACAATCTTATGGAAAACTTTAAAAGCAAATTTTTGCTGTTTTCCTATTCCACTAATCCACATGCTGGGTTTTTAAATAGCATGCAATTCTCAAGCACTTTCTTTACTCAGTAGCTCTACCTTCATCAAGACATTACACCTTACAGAGCACACACAAGTGCCTTTTGCAATTACATTGCTTCATACTCCCAATGAAGCTTGTGGTCCCATAATCAGACTCAGAAGAGAGGTCTTCCAACCTCAGCATTACACGTCCACCTTCTCCAACCCACAGCCATAAGCACTCAATGAAAGTAAAAAGGACTGCATATGTGATCTTTCTTGCACCACTGACAAAGCTCTGGGAAGAGTAATTTGAACTCCCGACATGGACATCCTTACCAATCCTTCTTTCCTTAAACATCTGAAACCTGGCTTCTGATACTTCCACTGTGTTAAAATGTTTTTTATCCCTAAAGTCAGAAATAACGGTCCAAAGACCAAAGCCAACAGCCTTTTCCCAGTCCATGGTCTTCAGGGCCTTCCTCTGATCCCTTTCCAATATTATTGTCCTTAATATGCCTAAAGCGCTCTGAACCAAGACTGGACCCTGGTTAAGTACTCAGTCATGTAGTAATGTCACTACCATTTCTCCTCAAAGTTCTCCTAATAGGAAGCTTATTCACCTCCAGCCCTCATTAGTTTCTTATGACCATGAGCTCCTTCTCTTCCCACCTTCTAAAGTCAACTTTTCCACAGTCTGTTTTTTCAGACCTCTTTTCATTGTACTACAAATGTTTGCATCTTTCAGTCACAGCCTTGTAACCTCACCCAACACTCACAATCTCTAGATGTAGTGTATTCTACTGATGAGACCTATTTCACAGAATCTCCTTCCTTAATTCCTTGACTTGTAATCCTGCTTGGCTTGCTCTTGGGTGATTGTAAATGTCAAACTGGTTCCAGTCCATAAGTAGAATTTAACAAACCCCACAGACAAGGTAAAGCCAAAAGGTGTCTTCTAAATTTTTTTTTGCTGCAGCCTAAAGTAAATGTGAGGCTTGGACAGTGCAGGAATTTCTCATTTGTTGATTGCATTCGTATGATTGCATTTCCAAGGCATTACTGATGACTCTTTAAGATGTACCCTTCAACTAACCCACCAAGTTTGTCAAACAGCCCAGTCTTCCATAAGGCAGTAACCTTACCACCAAGTGAGTGTCTCACGGATTCTCAGTGGCATGGGGTGTCGTGCTGCTTGAATTCATGTGTGTTTGATTTCAAACGTCTCTCTGCATATGAATCCCAGGAAGCCGAAGAAATGTGCTGAACAGCATGAAAAAGCTAGGAACTGTGCAGGCCTTCAACAGTGTATTTTTTTAAATGATTCAAATAAGTTCAAACTAACCCTTCTGTGTTGGGAAACCTGTATATTAATAATGTAGTATTAATGTAATAATGGAATATTGCTCTTGGGGATATAAATTATAAAGTGAGTTGGTTTGCTTTGTGAATTACTCTAGCAAATTCAATCTAAGATGACAATGGGACCATTCTGAAATAATTCTAATGTTTCTTTTTAAGAACCAGGATTCTTAATAGAGCAACTGTGCCAATTAGCTATTGTTATCAGCTTCAAAACCATCCTTCCTGGCTCTGCCTTGTGCTGTTGGGGCTGGCAAACTCCATTTGTGCCTGGCCAGATGCTCTGTTAAGGCAGTGCCCTGGGAACAAGGGAAGGAGGCTGTGAGGCTGAACAAGGAAGCCGGGACCTGCTCTCTGTGTGTTTCCTTGCTGGTTCTGTAGCATCATCCCAGCAGGGGGAATTCCTTCAGCTGAACAGCTTACCATTTTCCTAACACTTCCTGGAGAGTTGGTGAGTGTCCCCCCCCCCAGATCCCTCATTTCAGGGGGTCCCTCCTCCAAGTTTCTAAATCTTACTAATTCCAGCCTCTTCTCTCTCCCACCTCCCAGTCCTGATGATAGTCCTCATATCCCATATTTGTTCTTTACATGATAGATCAGTGTTCTCACTTTACTTTAGTTAAGGACATGATAGCTCATTAACTATTTTTTTATATAAAATTTTCTCTGTTCAAAGAGCTGTGGTTGTTACCGTCTCCAGAATGGATCTACTGATACAGCAAAGTATATAACACATTCCCTTTAAACTTGGAATTTCCAAGGGCGCCTGGGTGGCTCAGTGGGTTAAGCCGCTGCCTTCGGCTCAGGTCATGATCTCAGGATTGTGGGATCGAGTCCCGCATCGGGCTCTCTGCTCAGCGGGGAGCCTGCTTCCTCCTCTCTCTCTGCCTGCCTCTCTGCCTACTTGTGATCTCCCTCTGTCAAATAAATAAATAAAATTTAAAAAAAAAATTATTTAAACTTGGAATTTCCAAAGTATGTTCTATCGATGACTAATGCTGAAAAATATTTTGAAAATTTAGAAGGCTTTTGTGTTGAAAAAGGTTAGGCAAACAACATACCTTCCCATGGTCTATTATTATGTAATTTAGCAATGAGCAAATTAAATGCCTTAAGAACTTGTAGTATGAAATTGCCTTAACTCCACGTTTTCCAACTTATTTCAACCTGGAAACATTTAGTAAAATAATTCTTATGAACACTGTAGAACTTGAGTTCAGTAGGACAGACATTGGGAAATGTTAGTCTTGGTTACTCATTGACTGTTCAATTTATAACCCAATCCAATGACTTCATATTATATAAACAGATCATAAAACTCCAGTCCTACATAAAAGTCTGTAAGCTAAGTATTAAAATATTTAACATTCTCAAGTATTCAAATTAAGATATATTAAGATTACACATGTATATAAATGTGTCTACATACATATATAAATAACAGAGGAGATTTGTTAGATAAGTTGGATATTAAGTGAATAGGGTCTTGAAAGGATTTCCGCTAAACAGAACTCCTCAGTCAACATCATATGCAGTAGCCCTAGCAGCAAAACACTATTACCAGAAGCTCTTACCCAAGAGACAGAAATAGTCTTCAAGAACTGGTGTTTGAGTTTTATTTGTGTTAGGCAACTGGTATTAATAAGTTAAAATCGAACATCTAAATTCTAGATAAAAGGTTATGAGTACATGGCTACTAATGGAAGAGTGAGAGATCTGTATACTCCCATAAAGGGCATTCCTGCACGATGCTAAGGTCCATCCCAGTTGAATCTGGATTCTGAAACAGAATCCAGCTGATCATTATGCTCTTAACCACAAGCAGCCCCAAATGGCTCAAACACAGATAATCACACAGGACTGAATACATACGGGAAAATGAACGGATTTTTGTAATATCCAAGGCTGTATTTTTTCAAAAAATAAAAACACTGGAGTCTCATTGCAGTACCACCTGGAATGCTCGTACCTGGATATTCTATAGCTTTCCTTCCATAAAGGTAATTCCCAGAAGCCATAAGAATATAATAAAGCTTTTTAGAGACTAACTGCTAGGGTACTGACACGGAGTTAGGGTTATACACTTAATATCTTAAATCGTTACCGTAACAAAAGAATCGACAAAAATCCTACAAGTTTATTAGCATCACCCCCATTTTACAGAGGAGAAAACTGAGGCTCAAAGGTTTATACACTTTCTTCTAATTACACCATTTCTAGCTGCTAGAGTTGGAAATTGCAACTCCCTTCTAACCTCATGCTCATTTAGAAGAGGTTCTATGACCCAATCCTGAATTCATATGGGTCTTTGAAACAGCAAATGATTGTGGTAATAGAGAGATGTTCCGCTGCATTTCAGAATTGGTTCAGGCAATGTGTTTCTTTATTATTAGTAGGAATAGTTTATTGGACTTTGTAATAAATCAAATCAAGACTGTAAAGAAAACAAGATAAAGCAAAATCCTCTTCACAAACACATAAAAAAACAGTCTAAGTTTTACTCTAACTTGATCTTTGTTAGATGCGATCACATAAAATACTCCACCAATAGATATGACAAATGCACTTTATATTTCAATGTGTCAAACCATTTCAATGCTCTGAAACTATGTTGAAGCTGGCAGGCAAGCAGACTATATTAAATTTTTCTCTGGAATCGACTTCAATTCTAGACTGAATTATTGGAATTTTAGTGACCCTAAAAAAGGCTGTCAGAAATGATATTCAACACAGAGTTTTCAAATCTAATGCTCTATTACACATACTTCACATAAAATAATATAGTTTCAATATAAACAAACCAGTACAAAAACAACATTCTATTTGTTCTTGTAATTTTGCACACATTTTGATATTGATTTGTCACAGCAGATTCTTAAATGTATTTGCTGCTTAAGAGCAAACTCACGGCTCTATTGTATAATTCAATATGTTGTTTGGGATATGGTACAGTTATAATGTTGGCCCAAAATCTTTCTCTTGTTTTTAAAACACACCAGTGCAGTAAGCAGGTGGCTAACTGCTATTAGCAGGCCTGCATTTCTCAAAACTACTTTTTGTTGTGTTGTGTTGTGTTGTTTTGCACATCAAACAACACAGCCTTAAGTGACTTCCAGCAATGCACAGCAAGTTGCCCTGGGAGTCCAATTAGCCATCAGTGAAGGAGATGGTTGGTCTCCCATCTCCAGCTCTGGAAAGAAAATGGGCATCTTTCACTGCACTCAAATCTGCAAAACAGGAATTTATGAATCAATTCAATCTTGAATTTATTCTCAGATTTAAAAGCCTGTTACTTTTTTAAAGTAAACTCTACCCCCGGTGTGGGGTCAAACTCACAACCCCAAGATCAAGGGTTGCATGCTCTACAGAGTAGGCCACTTAGGTGCCCTAAGTATGAAGAGATTTTGTGCCTTCATCTATAGGATTGCCACTGCCCCTGGTACTCACTACTTGCCACAATACCAGTGCCACAATACCAGTACCACGTACCTGGCAAGAAAAGGTTAAATCTCCAGTGTTGAGAAAGAACACCGGGAAATAAAATGGGAAGCTAATATGCTATCCTACAAACACATCCTTTTAAACTTCTACCTGATAGAAAATACATTTTCTACACAGCTGCCTATGTGTCTGGGTCATTGTTGAGCCTGGTGCCAGCAGGGAAGGAACCAGAGGGATCCCATGGTAAGAAGTCCAATTGAGAAGGAGGCCTGCTAAAATCCATTAAGTCCACCTTGGTAAATAGGGAGCACCCACCAGCAGCCTTTACCCTGCCCAGAGGCACCAGAGAGGCTGACTCTACAAAGGCCAACATCACTCAAACTCAAGTGATAGCCAAGGGGCCCCCAAGCCACTACCCAAATTAGAACAAACCATTGTGCACCCACGGGCATGCACCCACACACTTTTATTTTCAGATGGATCATTTTAAGGGATTCATCTTATTCACAATATTAAGGGAGAAAGTCCTTCTGGTTCAGTAGTATCCAGAAGTGAAGTATTAGGAAAGGATATGGTATTTTTGGTTTTATATTATGTAGTTGTGTGAACATAGTCAAACTGTTTAGACTTCCTGTGTTTCAGTCCTGAGGTAAGCAGACCATTAATTTCTGCCTTCTCAAATTGTTTTCTGGAAATAAAAATTACAGATCATACTTTTTTCTTACCCAAGAATACTTTTTTTTTTTTTTTTAAACTTTTGGAAGGCACCAAGGAGCCCATGTTTGGCAAATCTGGAGAAAATAAGTTTATTCTCAAGTCAAAGGTTTTATGGCATTGAAAAATAATTTCCCCATACATATAAACTCATATAAAAGTTTGTTGACAATCCTTTAGTTGATAGGTGTATAACCAAAACAAATGAATAATTTGGTACTTTACATCCCTGAGCAAACTATGTGGGGAGACCTTTTCTTTAAATTCAAGTGCCTGGGGCACCTAGGTGTCTCAGTGAGTTAACCCTCTGCCTTTGGCTAGGGTCATGGTCTCAGGGTCCTGGGATCGAGTCCCGCATCAGGCTCTCTGCTCAGCGGGGAGCCTGTTTCCCCTTCTCTCTCTCTACCTGCCTCTCTGCCTACTTGTGATCTCTGTCAAATAAATAAATAAATAATCTTTAAAAAACAAAAAATAAAATAAAATAAACAAACAAATTAGAGTGCCTGGGGAAATAGTCTAAGGGATTCTAGTCAGGAAAATGCCAGAACAACCATCTCTGAAAAGTTGCCACCTTTATGGGTTGTTAATTGTGTGCGTGGTTAGATGTTCATATTGGTAACAGCACAGTAAAAACAAATTTCATATTCAACCCTGTCATCACCTCTAATAAATTATCATTACCTTGATCTTAAACTAACAGCTTTTCTCTTTAGAGCAGGTGGCTTGTAGTAGTCTGAGTCACAGTCATATTCCTAATTTTTCAAAAGATTTAACCATTTAATCAAAAGATTTGCTGACTTTGTTTCCCCCTTTATTTATCTATTTATTTTGACCGACAAAATATCTGATAACTAGCATTCCTGAAAGTGTGACTGTAGTCTAGAGCAGCCTGGCTCCCACAGCTGGAATGAACCCACATGGGTTGAGAAACCTGGAGGTGAGCTCACACACAGCACTGGGAAGCAGGTTAGGGATAAACAAAGACTTGTTTTCAACCTTAGTAGTCATTTCAGGAGCTAGAGATAAGGATGTACTTAACTCCTTTCAAAAAGCCCACTGGCTTTATAAATTAGCCTAGTTTTTCTTTTCTTACAAGAGAATTACCAAAATGTTATGAAAGGGAAGGAAAGCTCTATTTTGGATAGTCATGTTGGTCTATCAGAAAGAAATGCCTTCAACAATAGTATGGGACTTTGATCATAAGAATATGAAGTGGTCTTTCATTCCAGGCTTCCTATCTCCATGAAGGACTGTCCTTAACACTGGTAGCCACAACCCTCCCTATTTCATGTAATAATTCTAATATCACAGTCAACAGAATTGATAGATCCTTGATATCCAGCTTCCAAGAGGAAGCAACAGCCATTTCTCCCCACCGAATCTATTCTCTAAGGGGCATAATCCTGAAAGACAGTAGTTAGGTAGACTAGTGACGACTCATCAGTCTGACCCAGGTCCTTACTAGACTATTTCCTTAAGATCTGAATTTGTTGTTCCAGGAACAGATTTTTTTTTTTTAAGTTTTTTTTTCCCCAATTTATTTATTTTCAGAAAAATAGTATTCATTATTTTTTACCACACCCAGTGCTCCATGCAAACCGTGCCCTCTATAATACCCACCACCTGGTACCCCAACTTCCCACCTGATTTTTGAATCAGATTTCCCCCTAAATTATACATGTTCAACACCCATGTTCCCATGGTTAACACAGCACCAGTTGCTACAACTGAAACGGACTTGCGACTAATCAACACAAAGCTTGATCCTGCAACTTACCTGTAGTATCATTTAACCTGGCCTGAGTGATTCTCACAAGTAGTTCTGACTGTGCCTCAGCAGTCTATGTAGTCTGGCTGAAAGAGTTAAAACCAGACAGAAATAACCAAAACTTAGTAGCTGGATACACAGTTCAGAACATGGAGGTGAATTCAGGACTGAACATGTTACTTTTCAAGTCCGAAATGTGTGTAACAGAAAGGTCAGATTGTGTGAACCACACCACTGTGTAGCTCCCTGCTTTATTTCCTGCTATGTTGTTCTCATTTACTTTTCTCATTCTTAAAATGGAGTAAGAATCCTAATTCATGGGGGCGTTTTTAAATTTTAAATAAAATTTAACACGCCCTGGGATAAAATGTGTTAAGACTATAGTATCAGTTATATAGGTAATCTGATTATTTGCAAAAATAATTAAACTACAGATTTTCACATGAGCACTTACCACTATGATCCATTTTCTGTGATGTTATGATTGGTGATTTTTAACCTTTATGTTTCTTACACAGATTATGGAAAGCAAATACACACACACACACACACACACTTCTACAAGATATGCTGGATGCTTTCCCAGACTATAAGCATCTTCTAGATGCATTCTAGGTTGGTTAGTAAAATCTCCTTGAAGCACCAGCAACAGAACAACCCCCATCATCAATGCTTACATGCTTAGTGGATACAAATCTGCATTTTCATAAACTAAGCTGTGTCTACAAAGTCATATAAACCCAACAAGAAAATGGGCACCATATTTTTAAAGATCCATCCCAAGTGCAGAACATACTCAATTGTCTGATAAATTGGTTAAAATTGGTGCCACTAGAATTGAGTCACTGAAGAGTTTATTTCTGTCACCATATTAACTGTGTCATGTAGCAATTGCACCTAATGAACTTAATGTGGCTTATGGCCATGCACTGCTTCCTCTCAGAAACCAAATCTAAATGTTCCTGAGTCTAGCCAACTGGCATCCAACACAGTCTCCATCGAGGCACACAAGCCGCCAATGTTCCATTCTGGCCTCTGTCTAACATAGCTTTATTTCCCGTTTTCTCAAAATAGAAGATGTTTGTACTGAAATGCTCAGCAGCTTTTACAAATAAAAGAACTACGGAAGCAACCTGGCTTCTTTTTGATCAGTTTCCTGCACATAAAATTTCTACAGCTCACAATATGACTGAGGAGGAGTTTCAGATAGGATTAATCACTAATGCAGTAACTTACGGACTTGTACCCACATGAAGGAAGATGGAATCATTGTCTGCAGAAGGAGCAGGGAAGGAAAACAAGCTCAAGACTTGAAAGAAAAAAAAACCACTCGGACACATCAATAAATTTTTAGAATGATACTAAAGCTATACTGTAATGCTCTGCTCTATGGGGTTCTCAAGGACTTGTTATAAGTGAAAGTGTTAGAACAAGGTCCTTCTGATATTTACAGAAATGAACTCACCGTACACGGAGATACAATGTTCAACCTTCCAGTCCATCTGCAATGTAGCTGGAGAGCCATATCAATTTTTCATACTGATCTATAGTTTTGCCTTTTTCATTTTATATTTCTTGAGGGCAGATTCCATAAAGTTTTAGGGATAAACCTGAGCCCTTCTCATCGGCATTATATTTAAATGTTGGAGAAGCATCCTCCTCCTCTTCCGCAAAGAGTCCACACTCCTTTCCTTTTTGCCACACAGGAACTATCTGCCTAATAGTTCACCTCTCAAGGGACTCCAAAGCCATAGCCTCTTCCAAATAAAGTCTACATATGACTATCATCATTATTCTCCTTCTTCCAAACTCACAATAGTTTTTGGGCCAAAAAAACCCCAAAACAAAAAACATTTCTGCCCACATGTGCTAGACCTTATCTCTAGATGTTGCTACTGCACTCGGTCCCTGTCTTATCACTCTCAACATGGCCCAATCTCTGCTCCTCCATGACGGAAAGGACTGACCTCAAAATAAAACTTGAACGTCTAAAGCTAAGGCAATTAAAACTTCACAGGGTGAAGAAAGCTTGCCCACCACTCTTTGGCAATATCTTCAAGGATGCCGTTTCTCTACAAGTGATCATCCCTGTAAATGGTATTGAGCACCTTTTAACCCCAAGGACAGGCAAGTCTCTGAAAGCCTAAACCTACAGGACAAACTTAACACGACAATAATACCACGGGGGTAAACCGGACACCGGAGTAACACAGAGACGAGCACGGAGTTCAAGGTTCATAGTGAATCTGCAGAGCGTGATGGCCGAGCTGTCAGGTGCATCGCTCTCAAGTGCAGTCCTGACATAGCCCCAAAGAGGGCAAACAGTAGGCTCTCTGAGTGCAAATGTGCCTGGTTAAAGAGTAGCGGCAGAAACTACTGACCTCTGACCAGTCCCTAGAGGGAAACAGAACTAGCGATATACAGAGGAAACAGGCTCATTTTCTGGGGCCAACTGAAGAGTGTTAGAGTGAAACCTGGCCAGAAGTATGGGTAGAAGAGTATACCATTTGTCCCTGGAACCTGATTTGTAGGACCACTGAACCAGCACACGAAGTCACATCGTATCCTCAGTAGCTAACCTGAATCATCACACATGGAACCCATTCTTCACCAGCTGTTGGTGATTTCCTTGCAGCTGAAAATTCTTCTAAGGGTCCCACTATTACCACCATATTGTTTAGAATAAGAACATGTCCATTTTCCAATAACTAAATGAAGGAGACACTTCATAAGTGCCTGCAGACTGCTATACTGAAAGGTAATGCTTTGCCAGGCAGAAATGGCGGTGCACGTGCATACACAAAAATGGGAAAATTAGGCAACTACCTTAATAAATCAGATTTGGGGAGGAGAGTCACAACCATCCACACAATGAAGTTTTCTTTGTTTTGATTTGAATCAGAGCTTATCTTGGGAAATGCTTTCACGTGTACAAGCTCAGCAACCCCCCCCCCACTTGCACTGGCCTTGCCTTCTTTCCCTTCTTCCCCCACCCACTGCCCCTTGTCACTGTGCTGGCTGCAGAAGCTGTAATATAGGCTGCGTCCTTCCTATTTGGATGGTTAGGGATCTTGTGATGTTGCCTTAACTTTCTTCTAGACAGTATTCCAAGAAGAATGGTAAGAGCAGCTAACATTTATTGGGTCCTTACTATAGTCAGGAATTTCACATGATTATTCACTTAGTCCTTTCAACAGCCCTACAAATTAGTTTCTACTTTATCTCAATCTTACAAAGGAGGAAGTTTCCAAAAGTTCAGCAAGGTGTTCAAAGCCACAAGCCTAACAGATCTGTGATCCGAACCCAGGCATTCTAATAAGTCCTAATGCTCAACCTTACTGAATATGGTTCAAGGTGGCAAGGTAGGTTCCCCCAGCCCTCTTCCCTTTCTCCCTCATTCTCTGCTCCAAACACCACCCTCCCTTGTGCGCTGTGCTCTACCCCCACCTAGTATTTGTTGATTGTCATAATAGGAAACCACCTCATGCAAAAATCACCATCCGTAACAGAATCCAAGGAGCAGAGGACCAGATGGAGAATGGATTTGAGAAAGGGTGGACGAAACTGGAGGAAGAGGTAGATTCAGGCAAGAGGGGATGATGGCTGTGACAGGTTATGGGTGTGGGAATAGAAATCTGGGCCAATCTGACACTGTTTAGGAGGTAGTATCCCTGGGGTGTGGTGCCTGATTGAGTATAGAGAAGAAAATAGAAATGGAAGCACAAAGAATAGTGCCTTAGTCTACAGCTTGTACAACTTGGCTTATTAGTGATGCTAAGAGAAATTCCAAGGGAAAACAGGGAAGAGGAATGGGTTTTAGCAGAAGCCACAGAGTTCAATTGAGGAGTCAAGGTCATTTGAGACTGGTAGACATTTGTGAACAACAGAATGCTGGAGGATTATGTCGGACACTCAGGAGAGAGAATGCAGACAGGGAGATCTATTTGGTCACATGAAGCCTAATAACATAAGCTACAGAAGTAGCTGCTATTGGCTCCTATTCCAGAATGGAATCTGGAGTCTAATCTTAGGTATTTCTTCCACTAGAGGGTCAGCAGTCTCAACTAGCAACGTGCTTTCTGTACCTCATCAGTCCACCATCTCCCTTTGATGATACCATTAACTTCAGTGATTTCTAACAGAACACACAGATTTAAAGATCCAATTTTTAAAACCTTTCAGAATACTTTTTCAATTGCTGTATGTACTATCAATAACCCCCTGCGCCACACTTTTCTCTTCAGGTTTTACTATTTTAAGCTCTTATTGTTCATATGCTACCCTCTGAACATCGTCTTTGTTTAAAAGACACTGGTGGGGCGCCTGGGTGGCTCAGTGGATTAAGCCTCTGCCTTCGGCTCAGATCATGATCTCGAGGTCCTGGGATCAAGCCCCGCATCAGGCTCTCTGCTCA
Source organism: Neogale vison (assembly GCF_020171115.1). NCBI lineage: Eukaryota > Metazoa > Chordata > Mammalia > Carnivora > Mustelidae > Neogale > Neogale vison. Next base: position 64,367,290 of record NC_058103.1, read on the forward strand.
GTGGGGAGCCCGCTTCCCCTCTCTCTCTGCCTGCCTCTCTGCCTATTTGTGATCTCTGTCTGTCAAAATAAATAAATAAAATCTTTTAAAAAAAAAATAAAAGATACCTGGTGCTCTTTCTCTAAATTACGTATATTTAAACATATGGATTTATAGCTTCCCTTCTTTAATGAAACCCACTAACAAAAAGGCCCAGTAACAAGTTCACATTGTCTTTTATTAGTGGTCATTTTTCCAATGGAAAGGAAACTAACCAAGGCTTATATTGGTGCACAGTTAGAAATATTTGTATATTAGCTACTGCCCTATGCCTATGTGTTCATGGGCTTGCTTGCAGGTGTGTGTGCACCTGTGTGTGATGGCCTGTATGGTGACATCGATCTGCAGTCCACCTATTTAAGGAAGAATTAGTCCCATGATTCTGCATACTCTCTAACTAGCAACACTGCATTACAATTTATTACCTTACTGATGACCCTTCAAATGTAATGAAGAATCCAGTAAATCAAAATAATTGATAATTCAGGCTTGTTTTAAGTTCAGCCTCCCATTATGTAATAATGGGCAAAAAAAAATAGATCAAGGTGAACATTTACATTCATATAGAACCATATATTTCAGGACTTTGCAGGAACACCTTTATAATCAACAGCAGAAACACACTGTAACCGGAGACTAGAATTTTAGGCTGGTATTTTAGCATAATTAAAAATAAATTCCCACATTTATTAAAACTGAATCTAATGGCTTATGCTGTAAAATTTACATCAGTGGATGACATACATTATGAGTAACTTGTGTTCCAGAACTTCCACTAATTCAGACTGTCTTCAAGCTAACTTTATAAATACAAATTTTTCTCTAAATTCTCAAATTAGAATTATATTTTTAATTAATATTGAATGAGGAAAATAGGGAATAGTTAACCAAAAGTTTCATTTTATCCCTTGCAATATATATGTAGCTACAATCGTCTAAGTAGGTTTTTTCATTATGAATAAAGCAATAGATGCCATTACTTATCATGTACCTTAAGAAAGGACTCTGTAGATATCAATTATTTACATAGCTCAGAATGCTTCTTTTTTGCTAGGTAAAATTAAGTCTTAAAATAGTCATGAATGAAATTTCTGAGAATGGCTTAGTTAATTAATGGGTCAGCAGAAAGCATCTCTACTGCATACTTTGTATCTTAAATTCCAGGGGAGATAAAATTGGTGGTTCAAAGCTGAGGTGAATATTCAACATAGGAAAACCTAGATAGGAAAATATAGATTCCCATATTAGCCTCAATTCAGAACATTTAAAATGGTCTAAAAATCAGGAAGGACATGGGTGGTTGGTTGTAAATAAGATTACTCCTTTGTTAACCCAGAGCAAAGAATCACTAAGAGCAATGACCACACCAGTTATGTCACAAAAGCAAAAAAAAAAAAAAAAAAGGGGACTTAGACCAGGTCTGTAATGTGTGTGGCTACATGTACTTACCTCAAAATACCTTCACATCCTTAAAAGAATAAGGTACTCCCAAACCAAAACTTGTTCATTGTTTTTCTATAAGAGACAACAAAGTAACAAAATAGGGGAAAATATAGGTTTTGGAAATGCATTTCCATTGCAAAAGAAATGCAAAACCATTTCTTTAGTGGAGTACCTCGCTTCTCGCCACCAACCCAAGCCCCAGATTGGACTCCAGTAGTGGCAAATCAAGAATCTAAGAGTATAAGTCAAGTAAAGCCATGGCCCCTGCTACTAATTTTCCATATCCAAACAATGTAAAATTGGCTACTGATAGATACTTAGGTAAGAACATACATAAGTACTTAATTTCAAAATATCAGTTCTTCCTGTTTCGCCTTTCCCCCTGTGATACTTCCAACTGTTACCTGGGTTAGACATCTTATCTAACTTTATGCAACCTTGTACTAGTTCTTCTTTAAGTATATTTCCTGAGCTAATTATAAATATAATTTAGTTATCATTTACGTATATTCCTCTTAGAGAAGTTTCTTTAAAACAAAGCATGTTTCAACGCCAAGTATCACCATTTCTTAGTGCTACTACTTTCCATTTACATTATATTTTTCCATTATTATACACAATGTAGAATTTTAAAGCCAGGATTCTGAAGCTAGGTTTCATGGAGTCCATGGAATGGATGTGCTAGTCCTTGAATTTCCTGAAATACATGCACCAATTTCCCCAAGTATATAGAAATATGTAAAGGTGGCAATATTGAGTTGTTCATAGCCTTCATCAAATTTTTAAGTCTGGGTCTTCAAATTTAATACCAATCAATTATGATACTAAACCATTATGCAAATCACGATGCTTATTCATACTAGAGTGCTTGCCAATGCTGAGTCACAGTGGGACCAAACAGAAAGAGATGCCCTTGTTCATAAGCCAGGAGCACATGCCATGTGCTCAGAGCTGAGTGCACTAGCCAAAGCTTCCCTTGGGAACCCTGCACTGTCCTGGAGAGAACTTGAAGATGAGAGCAGACTTGGACTAACTCCTCCTGCCAGAGCTTTTGTATAAATTAGACAAGGTCCTCCAAGGTTCTTTCTTAGCTCCATGGGCATATAGCTTGGGTACTAGAAAGTGAACCAAATTTCAGTTCTCCAAAGCCACCCTTAGGTGGGTTCCTTCGTGCCACACACAAACTTCACAGTTGGTTTTGATCTCAGACAACCTCAAGAAGGAAAAAACATCAGTTAATATCAGTTTTCAAATCCCATCACTCTTGAGGGAAAGGGGAAACTGCTGCAAATTTACTTGGCTTCACTAATTTTACTTCTAAATCAGTCTCAGTTTAGAATTTTAAACTGTGTATACCAGATTATTAGAACAGACTTTTCCTATTTTTACCTAAATTAATTTTGTCTTCTTGGTTTTTAAGAACTAAAGAAATTTAAATTAGATTATATAGATTTGGTCTTTGATAACATTTTTTAAGATTTCATTTTTAAGTCATCCCTACACTGAATGTGGGGCTCAAACTCACAGCCCTGAGATGAAGAGTTCATGCTCCACCAACTGAGCTTCTCAGGTGTCCCTCCTATCATAATCTTAAAATATCATGATCTTAGTCACTTAATATGGTGACTACAATTATAGCTTGAAATTGGGCCTTGAGTAGAATCCACATTTGCCCATTTACTAGCTCTGTGACTTCTGAGTCTCAGTTCTTTCCTTTTTTTTTTTTTTTTAAGATTTTATTTATTTATTTGACAGACAGAGATATCACAAGTAGGCAGAGAGGCAGGCAGAGAGAGAGGGAGAAGCAGGCTCCCCGCTGAGCAGAGAGCCCGATGTGGGGCTCGATCCCAGGACCCTGGGATCATGACCTGAGCCAAAGGCAGAGGCTTTACCCCACTGAGCCACCCAGGCGCCCCTGAGTCTCAGTTTCTTTAAAAAGGTTATTTTAGAATTAAATAATTAGGCAAAGTGGCCAGTACAGTACTAGCGCAAAGTATGCAGTCAATTAGACGGTGTTCACCTTTTCCTTGCTGTCATCATCTTTGGATCAGAAAATGCCCACTATTTACCAGTGGACTCTGTAACTCCATACTAAATGTGGGGGAGAAAGGGACTATAAAATAGTGAAGTGAAAAATGGAGATTGGGCCCTCACATGTTAACCTAATTTATAATTAAGGTAATCCGCAGAGGTGAGGGGGGAATAATGCCAACTCAATACATGGTACTATACTATTTAGATACCTGTATAAACCTCAATTTCATGTCATACACAAATATTAATTCCAGACTGATTACAAATATGTTTTTAAGAAAATACATGTAAACATCTTTAGGACACTGGAGTAGACAAAGACATCTTAAATAGGACACAAATATTTCTAAATAAAATTAAGAATTTCTGTTCCTCTGTAGACAAAAATAAAAGAGAAAGGGAAAAACTCAGGGGAAGAGGGGATATCTGTACTTAGCAAAGAGGTTTCTCTCTGAAATATATAAAGAAGTCCTAAGTATTAATTTAAAAGGAGATGACCCAACAGAAAGTTGGCCAAAACACTTGAAATCTCAAAAGGGAACACTAAGTGGCCACAAATGCCCCACAGAGGAGTTCCACTTCACAGATTATCAAGAAATCACAAATTAGAATCACAACACACATCCACCAGAATGGCTAAAAATACAAGACAGAAAACAAGTGTTGGCAAAGATAAGGAGCCCCGGCAATTCTCCTTTACTGCTGATGGATAGGTCATTTGGTATAGGCACTTTGGAAAACCAGCAGCATCTACCAAAGAAACATATGCATACCCTGTGATTAAGCAAGCATGCATCTAAGTGTACATCCACAAAAATGAATACTTTGGTTACCACCAAGACATGAACAAAATTAATATCTACACTAATAGTTGAAATGTTCACCAATAGTAGAGTTAATTTAACTGTGGTACATTCTCAAAACCAAGCCCTGTACAGCCAAAAGAATGAATATACATATACACCTACAGCTAATTTCACAAACATCATGTTGAGTAAAAGAAGTCAGAGGTAGAAGAATACATATTGTAGGATTCCACTTGTATGACGTTCAAGAATAGAAAAAGCTGATCTATGGTGTTAGACGATGAAATCATTCTTGGAGCAAAAAGGCAAATGGCTTGAAAGGGACATGAACAGGTCTTTTAGTGCTGGTGTTGCTTTATTTCATAAGGTGTTGGTTATTATATATGGGCATTTCCATTTTTAGATCAAGCAGCAGCAAAGTAGTTAAAATAAATGCTGGGGTATGAAACAAGCGACGGCAGAGTTCCAGGTAACTATCAAAGTGACATTTAAAATATTTCTCAGGGGGTGCCTGGGTGACTCAATCATTAAGCGTCTGCCTTCAGCTCAGGTCATAATCCCAAAGTCCTGGGATTGAGCCCCACATCAGGCTCCCTGATCCTCAGGAAGCCTCCTTCTCCCTTTCCCATCCCCCCCACCCCGCTTATGTTCCCTCTCTTGCTGTGTCTCTCTCTGTCAAATAAAAATATTTCTTAAAAAGTCAAATAAAATAATAAAATAAAGTTAGTAGTGAATCAAACACTCAAATACTGAAAGAACAATTTGAAAAGTTAAATGTGGAGGTGCTGCTAAGGAGACTTCCATGGTCATGAGTGACCTTCAGGGAAGGTCAGTGTAAATATTCTGACTTGCATACATAGGTGCAGAAACTGAAAAAAAATTTTCATCTTACAGACTGCCCATCTTAAGATGTTCACATCTTAAAACACAGTATCACAATATCAAAACAAAACAAAAAACTAAAATAATGTAGTCATAGAAATCAAGACTATGAATTGAGTTCAACTCTATCATTTCCCACAGGAGGAAACTGGATCCAGAGAAGCTAAGTCACATGTACACGGTCACAACTTTGACTAAGGACAAGACTTAGCTAGGGGTGGGCATCTGGGTGGCTCAGTGAAATATGTGACTCTTGATTTAGGCCAGGGTCAAGATCTAAGGGTTGTGAGATCCAGTTGCACACGGAGCCTGGAGTCTGCTTAAGGTTCTCTTTCCTTCTCCCTCTGCCACTCACTCTGCTCTTTCTCTCAAGAATAAGTAAACCTTAACACACACACACAAAAACAGCAAACTATAAAGCTTCTCCTTCCCTGCCCCCTCCCTCTTAAAAAAAAAGAATTAAATTTGGGGGAGTGGGGAAGATTGAACTAGAAGCCTGAGTTACTGATTCATGATTCAGTACTAAACCTGCCTTTGGTTCTCGAAGACTTTGTCTCTTGCTCTGTTCTAAAAATTAGCTCAAGCTTTTTGCAACTGAATAGACTTAATTAAATTATGATTCGGGCATTGCACAATCAACCCTGTCCATTTGAGAGAGGCAAAGTAAGCTGGAGGAACTAAATACAGTCATGACCACTAGCATCTAAGAATTAGTCAAGCAGTACTTCTAGCTGACCTTATCAAGTCCTTGCACAGTTTACTTCTCAATGGCAGAAAGAAGGCAGGTTGAGAAAGAAAGATAGGTCTCAAACTTTTAAAAAGATAACACCAAGATTCCCTTGGGATATCTTCCCATACTAATAAGATCTATCAGCCTAGGGATCTATGAACACCTTCCTAAAGCTCAACCCTCCAGATAAGAAGGGGGCAGGGCTGAGGCGGAGTTTCCCTACCACTTGAAGCTCAGACCACACCACCGCCCTATCGGCAGTAGGCTATTGAGTTAATTTGTAGCTCTGTCATGTGCCCCAGATTCACAGAACCAGCTAGAATCACAACAAAAAGAGACAATGGCCATGCCTTAGTATAAAGCTTTATTTGCTGTAGGACTCCTTATCACACCCGCATCCCGACTTTCCGTTGTTACTCATCTGGACAAGTTACCTTTCCACCAAGAATACCATGAAGCAGAGGATTTATTGCCATAATGAAGCTCTTTCAGATCTCTGTTTTCTCTGCAGAGGCTAGGAGGGAAGGCGTTCATCTCACCAGGCAGCTTATTAGGATTAGCACTGAGTAAGACACCACTGAATGTCAGGCCTATCAGTTACTAAACATGCATCATACAAACTTTGTCTTTGCGAGAACCTCTGCTCTGCATTTGTCATCCACCTGAATAATTAACAAGTACATGCTGCCTGCCAGCAGCTTAGGGAATTAATTTCCCCAGATTACATGCAGATCACGTCCACAAAAACTCAGACCACACACATACTGCACTCCTACCTTTCAACCACTAAAAGGTATGAGACACTGCACAGCCTCCAACTTTAAAGTGATTTAAAACTCAAGAACTGTAAAGTCAGACTAGGATTACTGTAAATGTCACTTTGATGGTCATCTGGAACTCTGCTGTCATCTGTTTCATGTCCCAATGCTCACATTAACTCCTTTTCTTCCGACTTGAAATAAAACGGTAATTCCACAGTTCTATAAAATCATTTGAGCTCTGCGTGGGTAATTGTATATTCTAACCACTGGATCCACGGAAAGCTTTCTGAAAGGCGTCTGTTGCATGCCAATAACAAGATACTTATGAGCTGGCATGGAAGAACCAACATTTAAAATAAAACTAGTTTTGGAAGCTTTCGAATACCTAATAATGGTCACGATGAGTTTGTACATTTCTAATTTCATTTTGAGTTAAAAATTCTGTTACTCAACCATACGATGAAGGAATAATAAGATAAAGCATGTGGGCAGTTAGAGGCCAGGCCAGGGGTTCTGAATTGAATCTCTTAACTGTAATACTGGTTTACCGTATAAAGAACAAAAAGATTTTTTGAAGACCACAAAGTGACTAGTTTGGTAGTCGAATACATCTCTTTAAATTCCCACCTTCTGGTCATTAATGTGTAACTAGCTGGTGATATGAAGATAGAAAATAATTTTTAGACTTAGTTTTAATTGTATGAAGAAAATTAAAATTTTTCCTCAAAAGGGTGCTTTTGATGGAGATGGACTAGCTTTATAAACTATAGTCATTTGCTAAACTTAAACTGTATTGCTCATCTCCAGTTCAGATCCCTATTATTATTATTATTAATTAGCCATCCTCTAAACCACCGTAAATTTTGGAGATACTCATTGCTATTAAACATAGTAGGTTTCATATGGTAACTAACATCTAGTTAGTTACTAGTTAGTTAGTTAGTTACTAACATAGGTAACTACTAATAGCATCTTGATTTTCACCCAGGTACAAAGACAGCTTTGAATATATACAAGTTCTTTACTTTGGCTTGTGAGTACAGAAGGGATTAAAACACACTTTTACCACCAAGAAAACTGATGTCTGTTGATACACTAATTTTTCATTAGAATGACCTTTTAAACCTCAGAATTTTACTCTCTGTTCAATGAGATGCTCTTACCCATTTGCTTGAGTACTTTTAAGTTTATACAGGGGTTCAACACTTGCACAAAATTATTATTCCCCCAACAATTATGAGCATATAGTCCTGCTTTCTGCTACATGTCTTATGAAAATATGAATGAATTTTCACTTAATCACTTGGATAAATAAAAATCTATTTAAAAATTTGCATCACAGTGAGGTGATGTACATATTACTTCATGGCATTAATTTGGTCATTTGCAAAGAAGACATTATTTTTTTCCCTCATTATTAAGTTACATGAGAAAACAAATATCCTGTATCAAATTAATACACAGTAAGTTAACATTGGCTTAATTTACTCTGGGAGAAACACTGGGCTTGAACTCTAATTTTAATACATATTAAAAATATTTCATTAAATTATAATTAATATATACTGAAAATATGTATTTTATGAGAAGGATTATAGTTGTAACTGTCCTATCCCAAGTTCCCATGGCATGTGTAACATTTTTACCACTCTTACTAAAATTGGCAATACTTGACTTTGTCCCAATCCTGGATATAACTCTGACTACAGTTTTGACTATTGTTAGACAACTCAAATTAAGGCACTAACCCTCCCTTAGGTTCTATTTCTAGGTAATGCTAGAATCTGACCCAATGCATGGGAGCTTAGCAAATTAAAAAAGTGACAGACCTCTCCTGCAACTTTCTTGACCCTTGGAATAATCCCAGATGAATGCCTCTGTCCACTAGGCCATATCAAAAGGAGAGGTTACATAGTAGGATAGAAGAGATGGGTAGGTTGTATTTCATTAAAAAGGGTTGGAATAAAATGACAAAAAATCATCCAAGGTCAAATCTAGGCATTTATTTTAGAACAGAATGCAGGATACTTGGTACATAGTGGCAGAAGAATATATAAATCAACGTTTTTGATTTTAAGGAATTATACTTCACAACATTTATTTGCTTTTGTTTCTTTTATTACCAGTATGTTTGTTTCTGCCATTTCTTTACAACTGAAATCTAACTCCATGAAAACCCTAACAAGCATCCTAAGAATATTGTTAAACTTCCTGCAATACTAAATCCCATAGGAATTCCCAAATGCTGATCTTAAGCCATCATAGTAACAGTAGTAGGAAAATGTGGTAACCTTAGTCATTAGGAACAACCAAAATCCATTTATGTACTGGTCCTGCAGAAACTAAGCCAAACTCTATTACCCTATTTTTGTTTGTGAGAAGGTCTAGATGCAGCAAGACCCAAAGTGCTAGAAATGTCCATATTCTATGGAAGAAGAAAAGCAGACTCTGCTTCATTATAATGAGACTAGTTGATGTCATTTGAGTTCCAGAGAAACAAGATGGCGGCATTGCATCTGGAGAAAATACATGGACTGACCATCCTAAACAAAGCAAAAATAGAAGCTACAGATTTAACTGATGGATAAAAGGATGGTAGCCATGCCAAAAATACAGGAAGAAAAACTAGGAAAACAAAAAAATAAAACCATGAGGAGTAGTCACTAATGAAAGAAAAAAAGAAACAGTAAATATGTAGACCACATGGAAAAGCAGAGAACTTGAGACACAGCAGGACAGGAGTTGTAATCAAAGGAAACAATACATTTAAAAGTGAGAAAATAAAAGTAAGTTGGACCAGTTGAGTGAAGTAGAGACAAATAAAAACTTCCAATCTGGTAATAGTTTTTTTTTTTTTTTAAACTCATTAGAAAAATGGTTTTTAGGGAAAAAAATCAAGAAAAATAACCTCTCACATTAGGAATCTCAAAGAAAACAAGAGACAAGAATGCTTGAAAAACTTAAGGATCCTAACAGTGACTGACTGATGCTAGTAAGTTAAAGAAGACTGCTTTAGAAGGATATACTTAGTAAGAAGGAAGCAGCACCTAAATAATGAAACCCCACAAAAAAATGTTACATTTTGGAGTCAAGAACAGGAAAAGCTAACATACTGCAATAGAAATTTTAAAAATAAAAAATACTTTGCTCTGTTGCTAGCATGTACCTATATCTGACTGCTGGAGGACACTTTGGGGACAAATCAAATGGAGACCCTGGCCATATCCCTGTCTCTGGATTAGAAATTCAGAATACTATCCAAGAAAATAGATTAGAAATCTAAAACTTATTTTTTTCCCCTTGTAATGCTATCCTCAGAAAAATTTCCCACATATAAAACCTTTTAAACTCAACTTGTTAAGTTTTGGGTTATTAGAAGAATAAGAAAAATGATGATTAAATCAAAACCTAGCATGTATGCATTTTATTGTACATATACACATGAAAATATTATTTCTTTGTAATTGCTTAATCAAGATGTCCTTTAACCCATAAAGCCAATTAAGTGAAGCCTCCAATGACCATTAAGTCAAAGAAAAATATACATCATTTTTTATCATATGACAAATGCAATCCTGTGTGATTATCTACAGCCTTTCTGAGTGTCACAGAAGAGAAAGTGTAATAACCTTGCACGGGGAGTGTAGAAAAAGCTTGTTTGTAAAATATGCCAAGAGACAATATGCCTTCTACTCCTAGGAGACTGTTGGTAAATCTTTTTTATGAGTGCATTATGAGGTGAATAATTAACACTTCCAACTGAAAGTTGACTACCATCATAATATTTAGTCAATGAATTGTTACAGCTGAGTTTTAACTCATATGAAAGTAACTATAATACTTTCAATAGTAATAATACTTCAACATAAATCTAAAATAAAAGATAATGAATTCAGTTCAAAATGTCTGTTCATACACCAGTGCTGGTTGTTGTATCTTACTATATTAAAAAGTGAAACAATATCAACATAAAATGTCTTTTCACAAGAAAAATTGCATACTTACTATTTTAATAGTTCGATTTCTGTGGCATAAATCTGCTAGGGAAAAAAAAAAAGCAACGGCATGTGCATTAAAGATCTGCAAACCTTTTGGTTTAATCACACGACTAGCCCACTGGGGCCACTATGGATGAATCATTCCATAGGAAAGGAGAACAGATTTTCCCATGTTAATTGAGGAGGGGAGGGAATCAAGCATTCCAGTGAGTTTCCTAAGATGACCAACGAACCCTTCCCTTCTGGCTGAGACTAGCGTACTGTTGGGGGTTGAGGGCATTTTATAGCATTAGCTAATTATGAATAAAGAATTACCCCTTTCTCTCCTCATACCCTCTTTTAGGGCAGTATATTTTATATATTTCTTTTTAAAACTAACAGATTAAATGGACTATATGCAAACAAATAATTTTATACCAGAAGCACCCTTGTCTGTAGAGAATTTTTATCACTTCCAAATGATGTTTTTCTCTCACCCATCTTCCTCATTATTGAGAAAGATTAGAATACACAAATTATCTTGAAATAGACAAATCTCATAGGACTTGTTACCAAAGAAACAGGTAAGAGAAAAGGCAGCAAATGATTATTTTGGTATTCATGTACTTTACACTTTTCCAATGTTGAGTTATAGAAAAAGTGAAGAATAACTACAAGACCCTTCCAGATGAGGCAACCTTTAGCTTCACTACTGAAACATCCTCATGTCAAATTCTTTTCTTATCTTAAGCCAAAGCCATCACCATCAAGATCCCTGCTATGCTTTCTCATCACTGTACTGATAGGGATTTTCCCAAGAAATCAACACTAGGCTCTCTAGTACTATCTGCTCACTAGATACGATCTTAGGTGAGAACAAATGGTTTCCCTTGGTATTTGATACCCTTCTTCATGCCACCATCCACTTTAGCACTGTAAGACTGGATGTTCCTTGTCTATACTCCAGGGCCTCCCCACCCCTTTCCTGCCTACTCTCCTCTTGCGTATTTCATGGACATAGACAGAGGATCTCAGAACTTGCCCACTAAAGGATTAAGAGTAGGGAGTACCAAGAATGTTTTCTTATCATCATTTTCTTATAGACTAGCCTATCCTGCACATATAAACACTATAAAGAAAAAAAAATTCTTTTAGGATTCCAAATTCTAACATGTTAGCTCAAACTATAACCCATTCCTAGACTGAGGTCTTCTTGTGTAAGATTAACTGTTTAACCACTTGGGGGAAATGGTACCCCTACTCGTATGTATGCCTTCTTTTGTACTGACCTCAGGGAGATTCTTATTAAATGAGGAAATTTACACACTTGGTCCCCCAATCTGTACTTAATACAAATCCAAATTTAGAAGGTACAGAGAATTCTGAGGTTGTCTCAGGTATAGACACTATGAATTCACCTAACACTAGTGATAGTACTTAACGCTGTTGGTAGCTTTGATGGCATTAAAACTGGTTAAAGTCAATTCAATATATGTCTAATTCCACTGTATCTGGAAATGAATACATTGGAAAGGAATACAATTTTTTTGGTTTTTGGTGATGTGACTATTACCTCAAGGGAATGAGAGCATTAACCTCAGTCCTTAAGAACCTTCAGTGGTTTTCTAGGAGAGTATGGATTCCTTTCTCAGTTGCTGCAGGTAGACAGAGGAGAGAGAATCCCAGGGGGTCCCCACAGTGTCTCTTCACCTTGAGAAGCCCACTGGGATTCTGTGCTCAGAAATGCAGTGACTACAGAGTAAAACACAAGATCTGTCAGATCTCTGCAAGGTTTCTATATTCCAGACATGACAATTTTCTCTCAATGAGAGGATGACTACTAGACAAAAAATGTTATGATTGTGAAGGTAAATATAGAATAGACTTTGTTTAAATTACCACCCACATCTTCTTCATTCTGTACTATTTCTTTCAGAAGTAAAAGGAGAGCTGCATTATTTGCTACTTCTGAGGCAACATTTCTGTAGGGAAGTAAATATATATTAAACCTAGTGGGGAGAGACAGAGAATTAGGAACTGAAGATCCCTGTTGTCCTCACAGTGCAAGAACACAACACTCTCCTTATCTGGGTTGAGACTTCCTTAGCTATCAAGATAGCGACCACTTCTCACAAGGTCCATTTGGGTCTTCAGTGATGTGGGTACATAATTCTAAAGGCCACATTTTATTACCTCCACCCTGATAACTGCATAAAGAATTCATCTTTCTCTATTACAGAGAAGTGAGGGCCAAGTTACTTCGTAAACTGTAGGCTGTTATTATTCACAGTATTAAATGTCACTTACTGTGTTAAGTGTTTCAACACTTGTGTCCACCAGGGCATCTAAACCTCTAAAGTAAAAATTAAATAAAGTAAAAAAAAAAAAAAGTAAAAATTATTACTTGGGTGTATACCAAGAACACAGGCTAAGAAAAGCTAAGCAGCAAGCCCAAGTCAGAAAGGCCAAGAAAGGCAGAGCAGAGATTTTAAGCCTGGTTCAGCCCTGAAGCCAATCTTCCTAACCTCTGCTTTCCACTGCTTATCCAAAGGAATCATCTCTTCTACAAACACTTGTTTGAAGTCTAGTGCTAAGTGCAGAAATTTTGACCAATAGAACTTATTCTACGACTTTTATATTTCACATCAAATTTACAAGAGAAACATCAAATCAACAGAATGAAACACATGGCAAAATATAGTATAGTCATGGGGTGCCTGGGTGGCTCAGTGGGTTAAAGCCCCTGCCTTTAGCTCAGATCATGATCCCAGGGTCCTGGGATCGAGCCCCACATCGGGCTCTCTGCTCAGTGGGGAGCCTGCTTCCCCCTTCTCTCTGCCTGCCTCTCTGCCAACTTGTGATCTCTGTCAAATAAATAAATAAAATCTTTAAATTTTATATATATATATATGTATAGATCGATAGATAGATAGTCAAAACTATAAGACAACTAAACTAGTCAGGATATTCAAGGTGATTTTTTTTAAGTCATATTTCACAGACCCTCAGAAAAACCCAAGTTTTCAAAACAACAACAACAGCAAACAAGTCCAAATGGTCTAGCATCACAGTAGCTCTTCCTTTCTGAAAACCAGCCTCATAGGCCTCCCCCTCTGCTAGGTCACCCCTTCTCTAAGTCAATTATAAACTCAGTCTTCCTTTAGTTTGTGGCATACAGATCAAGATTTTCTCATCAACATGATTATTTCACACAATACAATGAGATCCAAGCATTTTTTTTTTTTTTAAATTTTCACTCAGGATTTTGTCCCAGTTCTCCCTGGGCTCACCTGGATTCTCCCGAGCCACCCAGAAGCCCATCAGTCAACACTATCCAGTGTATTGATAACACAATTCTCCTTTCCATGGATGCTTTAACAGTGCTTATTTCTCACTGGCATGACCACTCATTGGGGACAATTGATCTTTTAATAAATTTTTAAAGAGAAATCATTGCAAGTTTGGCCTTCCAGGGAAAAGTCCTATAAATCAGCCAAAGGTAACAATGTAGGTTTGTCCTCCAGAGCTTTCCACTTTGCTAGCACCAAAATATACAAGTATACCCCAAGGATTGTCATACAAAGTGGTTCAATACAAATGGATTCGTGGACACCTAGAGCTGCAAAGAGGTGGTTCCCCTCGGCTGTGAAATCAGCTCAGAGCTGTCCAGTGCTAGTGAATAAAGAAGGGGACAGCAAGACAGGTCCCATCAGAAGCTCTGTTAATGCTGAACAGCAGCAATCCTCCCGGAGGATTAAAACTGTGGATGCAAAACATTAACTAGGGGATCTGAAAGTTTGGGGGGATCTCTAACATACGAAAGCCATGCAAATGGGCTCTCAGGATGGGGACGAGGGGGCTTAATAATGAATCCCTCCAAGTCTCTATTTATACAAAATAATCTCTTTGCAGTATGTGGGAACCACTCCTACAGCCATGCAAGGTGGCAGGTTAAAATTAGAGCTGGAACCGCTTCTTCTGTTTGGCAGCTGATCGACTCATACACACTCTGCTACTTGAGAATAAGCTGGAAAAAAGTTGGCCTCTTTTCCTTTCAAAATGGGTAGATATTTCAAATCCTATAGGTCTATGCTGACTGCTCTGTGTTTTTATTTTAAAAGTTCTAAAACGATAGCAGTGATTTCTCATCCACTTCTGGAGTACGTTCCAAGGAACACTAGTCCCATTGATGGCAATGCTTTAAGACAAAAACCATCTACAGACACATGTATTTGGGGAGCACATGGCACAGTTCCCCCTCCGGTAATTCCACACTGGGCATCAGCTCATTAGCTGTGTACATTATCGATCAAGAAATCTGCTACTTTTAAGGCAGTGTTTACCAAACGACCACCCATTTTTCAAGTAACACCGATTACCAGCTGGTGAAAGGAGTTTTCCAAGAGCAAAAGCAGGTAGAAAAGAAAACCCTTCCTTCGTTCAATGGTTCTAAGCAAAGAACCACAGTAAAGTGGAGCCAGTTACTTGCTCCAGTAGAGGAACAAGCTTTTCAAGATTTCTACAACCTTCTGATGGGTTCCTTACTTCCTGTCTCGCCTTTCAGACCTTAGGAGCCTCTCCCAGGGGGCCACTCAGTTTCAGGGCCATCATCTCCTATTGCCTCCTCTTGTCCACTTAGATTGCAAGCAAAGTATGCCCAGTTTTGCCTCAACGTTCTTGTCCATAAGGCAACTGCCAATTGCAACACCCAAAGTCCCTGAGGTGAACTCAAGTTTCTTTTTTGCCTTATCAAGACTTTCTCCAACTTTCCTAGTTTTCACCCTCCTCTGAACATCTTCCAATTGGTGGTAAGTCTCACAGTGGCACTTAATTGCCTACCTCATCTCCTAATTGCTACTACTTATTTCTCGACCATATATCATTACTGGTGTATCTGAATCTGTCTTTATTCATCTAAGAAAACATCAGACTTTATTATATGCCCTGACCAAAACGCTGACCCCCATGCCTTGTCTCCCCAGAAACGCCATATGTATCTGGTAGAGGAGAAACATTTTTATAAAATTTTTAAGTCTTTTTGCGCCCATGGTATTCTGCACACAGGAAGAACTCAGTGCAAGGAAAAAAAAAAAAAATCACAGTTCGAGGATTCCAGGTAGCAAATCTTGAAATTTATGTATACACCAGTATACGTAAGAGAGACAGTTCTACTTTGAAGGGAGAAAAACATGGTCATCAGTGGAAAGTATTTTCTGTCTAAATAGCTATTTCTCCCTTCAGTGAAGAGCAGTACTGTAAATAACCCCACAATGGGTGAAGAAAGCAATCTAACGGTCTCCAAGTACTGTGTGTCTGAATGTGCACGCATAATTACTAGCACAGGGAAATTAGGGCTTAAGAGCCACAAAGAAGGCAGATATTAGCAGGAAAATAGCAGTTATGTACTTATATTGGGGAAGGTAATTCCAGAGGTCTCCTACAGTTCATTAGAAATATTGGTTTAGGTAATTTCAATTATTTCCTGATATTAAATCTATTTAACTCTAAGAAATCCTTACTCTCAAATAATTTCTCCAAATTCTATAGATTTTTGGACACTGCACATTCGTATCAACAAGAAACTCTTTCTCCCTGTTTCTGTGCGACTTGTACCAAGAAGGAAACGATGCTGGAGGAAAAAGAGTTCATTCTATAAGAATTCCTTCTACCCCACCTTAAATATAGACTTAATATTATTACATCCATTGTGTTACTGTAAGGTTGATTCATTCAGAGAGAAAACTTCTGATAAGAATCTAACTGTTCTGCTCTTTATCTGATTTTCTCTTGTGTTTGGAAATCATTCACATGGTTTTATTTTTTTGGTAGGACACTAGTGTGCACTTTACCAAATGACTCTAAATTGATTAACAATTACCGTAGATGGCAAGGCAGACACTTCTCCAGAGGAGAAATCATCTCAATATTTTGGGAACCAACTCAAATGCAGTCTCCAAAATCAGAATAAACAAAATTGGTGCCTCTTTCATTTTATCTGTAAGCCCAGAGCCAAAACAGAACTATGTGCACATTATTACTAAGGAAAAAGTGCTCAATTAGCCCTATCCTTGGGATGGGGAAACAAACGTACATCTAGTATTTCCCCGATTAGTCATAGTTCCATCACTGAAGTAACAGAACTACATACATTTTCAATGAGGATTCTGGCACTGAAAATAATGGATACATTTCATATAAACAGAAGCCAAAGGGGCAAAAAAACATGCATTATACTGTTTTTGAGCAAACCAACACTGGCTTACTTTAGAACACTATCTGAGTACTAGAAACTGTAATTAAATCAGGTCTTGAAAGTGCTAAGCAGAAGAAAGTGTTAATTAGTAAATTAGTAAAAATACCATTTTTAGACTGGAAAAGCTTTCTCTTACACTTTTAAACATTTACGAAAAACAATTTGATAAGGTGCAATTTGGGATATTTATGGAAGCCTGGTTTGTGCTTTCTTTAAAAAAAAAAAATCACAGCACCTTTTATCCAATGAGATCAATGCTTTATGAAATACATTTTTTTCTCTTAAAAAGTAGAACAAAATGAAGGTCTTTTTCTGGCCACCCCCATTTAAAATCGCAAACCCTACCCCCATCTCTGGGACTCCTGAACCCATGTTCCATTTATTGGGATCTCTGTAGCATGTATCACCTTATATATTCTGCAATCGGCCCATTTGCTTAAGGTCTGCATGTATTTAACTACTGCAAGAGCTCACATCCTTTCCGGCTTCATCCACTGCTGTATCTCTAGTGCTGGACACCCAGTAGGTTATGTCATGAATGAACAGCATCAAGCCTCTTTATACCAGATATCCAAAGTCTTGGATATAGTCTGTCGTACTTTGCAATGAATGTAGAAAAAACTTTTCTAAGGGGAAACATGCGCGCGCGCGTGCACACACACACACACACACACACACCCAAAAACGGTTCATGTAAAGTCCTAGACATTTAAAAAATAAATATCTGTCCTATATATTCAGCTTAAAATATTTTGTAAGTAACATTGCTTTGGATTAATCAGATAAAGATGAAAGTCAAGAATTTTGCCAACGGTGTTTCTTACTAACATTACTCAGTTATGCCTTTCAGCTTACTATATTGTATAGGAAGGATATCTTGTTAAAACAACTGTTGAAGGCAAGTTGTGTCCTATCAGCCACACTCTGTACCCTATGGGAACTCAAATGTTCCAAAGTCTATGTTAATATAATCTTGCTGCTCTGTTGAGCTAAAGCAAAAGTCAGTTTTTCAGTGCCATGTAAGGCTTTATGAAAACATCCCATTATCTATATGTCTTCCAGAAATGAAGGAAAGCTAAAGTAAGGATTATGCTGAATCAATTTCGGAAGGTAAATATTGTTAACAAATACCATAAAATAACCTCGTAAATGATTCCAATCTCCATTTATCAACTCACACGAAGTCTGTACTCTTCTCTGTGTAATTGGTAACACAGCTCCTATGGGAAAACCAAAGTCCCCAGCTCAAGGGTTCCAAGTAGATTTTCAGCACAGAGGTTCTCTACTTTTTAATGCAGATTTCCTATACAATACTCCACAGGACCCTACAAATCTGTACCTCTTCTCTTTGGATATGAGGCCTCATTTCTGCTTGTCAACTTCTCTATTCATTATAAATTATCTGATGATAAAAGACAAACACCCTTGTTTTTAGGTTTACACGAAGGAATGAGGGAGAAGTAGTGAGAGACAAGGTCAGGGGCTTTTGTTTTCAATTAATGATATTTAAGCTTAGTGAGGAATTATTAAAGAAAACATAAAAATGCTTACTACTTACCAACAAAGTGCTAGTTTTATTGCCTGAGGATTCCAAAGACCAGTTATTATTACAGAAACAGACACAGAATTGTGGAAGACTGAAAAACTGAGTGTAACATAACTCAATCACTTCTATCAATTAAACCAAATAAAAACCTAACCCTTAAAAGAAGTTAAACAAAATACAGATTCTTATGGATTCTGCAAATATAGTTTATTAACAATTTGCTGAATTATAAACTATTAACATTCAATCATTGCCTCCCTAAACAAATATTTTAAAGAAGTTAAACTAACTTATAGTAGCTCCCCTTTCTGCCAGCTCAGTGGCCAATATTTAGCATTAGAGATGCAGTTCTGTTTCTGTTGAAAAAACAGAAGCTGGTATAAAACATGTCCTGGACCCCCACAAGGACAGGCAGGTGGACCAAGAGACTGTGGCCAGTTCACCCAGGAAAACGGAACACTTGTACTGGGTGAGGTCAGCTGCATGAACTAAGGTCCGGAGACAGAGAAGACAGCAAGTGCAAGACGAAGCTTAAAAACGAAGGCCATGAAAACCTTTAATGATATAATCATTTCTATGAAATTAAAAAGAAAACAGGATTTCCAAACAAAGGACTGAAAAGGCTTCAAAGGATGCGAGGAGTTAAGCTACTTAACATGTTGCTAATGATAGAGTCAGCTTCCCTTCCAGGATCCTCATGCTCCTTAAAGTCATCAGAATACACAGAAGGTCCTGGTAGTCCACATACTTCTAGGAATCAACCATCACCTACAGCAGCAAGTGCACAAAATCTTAAAATAGAGAAGTCAGAATTCCTACAAAAACCCGTGCACGAGAACTACTGGCAGAGTTCCTATCCAAATGGAGTCAGCTCTGAAATTCTAACGTTCAAATAATTAATGTACTCTTACGGTTTAAAAGGTGAAAACCCTTGTCTTGTACAATGGAACATCTCTCAACAGGGCCCTATCTATGGAGGCAAAAAATATAGTTATAAATTCTAAGGAAATTATGATTAAATGGGAATTTTCCCTTTTTTCTTTTATTGTTTATCTAGATGGAGGCGAGAATCAATAAGACTGGGAATTCTGAAGTTCACACCAGATTAGAAAAATGTCTGGCAAACCTCCCCTCAAAATGGTGGGGGTCAAGAACATAAATACTAATCACAAAAGTCTGCTGTGCCATTAGCAAGCACACATATTCACAGTGGTTCTCCGGCAGTGACTGGGGTTTAAGAAACAATGTGTCATTCCTTCACCACCCCTGCAACATGCATTTGTGACACGTTTGATTGGCACCTTGACTCACTAGTAACATTTACCAACAGGACTAAAGGTCATTTTTTGCTGATCCCTAGTTGATCTTACCCAGCCTTTGCTGTAATGTTATGTATTTGCTTCTTATACAATAAGATACAAATTACCTGGAGGCCATTTCTTAAAATAATTAATCTGTCTATGGAACTATTTTTGGTTATCTATTCATGCCCCCAAAGGCTTGTTATCTCATGAGCTCTTCTTGGTACACTATCAAGACACATCAACACATCATTTTAAAAAGTATTTTCTAACTGCATCCTGCTGAAGAATGTAGGTCATCGTGTAAACCACAGCCAGCATGCTGGACCTCCAACAGTGATTCTCACTCTCCGGTTCACAAAACACTTTTGATTCAGAACATCATATGATCCCTCCACCCAACCCTTTGTTCCCATAACAGCCCTTAAATAAACCTTGAAATACTCAAGCCTGTGCAAACAGAAAATTTATAGTCTTCTCATTTCTTATTATCCTAAAAGCCTGTCAGATGGCTCTGTTTCTTATCTACTCCATGCAAACACAGAGGTAGAAACATCCCACATATTCCACTCTTCAATATACTGAAACCATATAAAATGTCAAATCCAAAATTCTCTCTTCAAGGTCTCATCCATCTTACCCCTTATTTCTAGTCAGCCCTTAATAGAAACTCTTATTTCTATCCCGTGTCTTATACAAACACGGCTTGGCCAGCTTAAGTTCCCCTCCATCAAAGGCCAGCTTAAGATCCCTCTTCCCCAACAAGAGTTCCCCAGCTCTCTACAGCCATAAATGGACTTGCTTGTCTGTACTTGCTGAGAAAAGAGACATTTACGTCATTCTGAAGGTACTTAACATGCCCTCATTGCTAACAAAAGCACTTAATCATACCCCGTCTCCTTGCCCTGATTTAAGTTCATTCATACTACAGAGAACTACCTTTTAATTTTGCATATGCATCTTCATATTGTCTGTCTTCTACCAAGGAGAGAGAATAAACTCCACGGCATAGCAACTTCTGATGTCCTATTTACCACGGGCATCTCCAGGATCTAGAGCAATGCCTGTCACTTAGTAGGTATTCAGTAATTATTTATCAGATCAGTAAATTGTTACCTGAGTTTCTCTGCTGGCCTGAAACTTCCTTGAGATTAAGAAACATCTATAGTTTTTCACATAAAGAGAGTATTTTTTCTTGGATGGAACCAAGTAACTTTCAAAACTACCACATCCTAGCCCAACAGATTCCATTTTCCCCAAACATTACCAATTGTCTAATAACTAAAACGGATTCTTAAAAGCCAGTAAAGAGGTCACCATCATTTAGGTAATCCTCATCTAATTCATTCTATCTCCTACTGGAGTATAAACATTGAACTCTTTTTAAGTTGCAGAAATTAGGAAATTTTTCATATTAAAAGACATGTATTATTATATGTATATATGTTTTTCTTGTTATGTATTCTCTTAGAACCAAAATACCAATCATAGTATGGGTCACTAGTCTACACAATAGAATTCTGTGCGCCAAATTTCCTGTCCCATATGAAGAAAGACTAAATGTCGAATTCACTGCCTAGAATTTCAAGCCACCAAAGGCCTAAAAGTACCGGCTCTGCTAGAGAACCATGCCATGCACACACATTTCCACATGGTCCTGCCAATTTTACCTTGACCCACAGCATCCCCTGCTATTTCAGTTCTAAACAAAGATTTCTATCAAATAATGTTCTAGTTTTGTGGTGAGGGTTAGGATGGGACCACCTAACATATGTTCACTTACAACCCAACCCAAATTAGATCCTGGCTCTTCTGGAGGTAGAGACCAATACAGTGGCCTGTTACTGCCCTTGAAACAACATAAGCATTCAGTGTATTTCTAGTCCAAAGAAATGTCATATTTCTTAAGTTGGATTTTTAACTTATTCTACATGTACATGATAGGTTTATTTAGATTTCAAAATACGATACAAGATTTCTGACACATTATTTTCAAATACTACTTGCCTAGTTGAGGTTATTTTCTCCATGAAATTTTAAGTTCTCTCCCTTAGGTTGGGAGGTGGGAGGGGAGGGGTTCCCATCAACCAGTCTGGAACATTACAGTTAAAGCAAAAATATATTAATATTTTCCAGGTTTTAAAACCAGAATTGAAGCACACTTTTTAAAAATAATGCCAACGTAGAATCCCTTCCTCAGAAAGGGGATAGAATCCTGAAGTTTTCAGTTCTAGTTAGCATTCCTACTGTATACTGTACTCCTTATCCAAGTGACTTTCAGAATAAAATTTTCTTTTAGTTTATGGAGGTTTTGTCACTTTTTTGGTTTATACATGTTCAATAGCAAGTAACAGTGGCTTAATCCACTTAATGAAGCAAATTTAAAATGCTGCATTATACATTTAAAATGTCATAAAATGCCTACCTTTTTACTATTGCTCTAATATCAGGGTAAAAAGGAGATAGGTTTGCATTGCTGCTATTGGTGATCTTAATTATCTTAATTATTGCACTTACTTTCTTGAATATTTCTATAGCTGGACATAATTAAAAGACTCAACAGAAAGATTTACTAGAAAATGGTAACCTTATAACAGTATTTTCGAATGGCTTGTTTGACCACCCTGGTGACAGGTGAAGGAATTCACTGTAGTCTGTCTGTATCTTTTAATGACCATGTTGGTGTTGACCTAGAAGTGCTTGGGACCAGGTGTCTTATCTAGGTCTTTTGACCGAGTGCCATGAATATTCTTGGATAAGAGCTCAAGAGTACTAGTCATTATAATGACATTATTTGAAGTTCTGATAAACCATTAACGTATTATGAGGATCAACACTGGATCAGAGTCTCTTAACCAAAAACTGATCCTAGAACCACCTTCTGAGTATGTGTGTAATGGGAACAGTTTTGCCCATAAGATGGTATAAACTGAACTTCAAGAAGTAGATCAATGCTGAAATTACTTCTTTTTAGCACAAACCAGTACGATAAAAAATTCACTTTCAGTCTGCCTTAACTGTCTCGGTTCCCTATTAGATAATTTCTGGATCTCTATAAAAGATTTTAAAAATTCAAGTTAAGTTCAAAAAATTATCAATATGCTTTAACATATTCAGGCCCACAGAGCATAAAACCCTCTTGACCATTCTTTGTGCTTTATCATCCTAAATAGTTTGCATTCCTGTTGTGCCAAATCATCGCCATTTAGCTTACTGGGTGGCTGCAACCAGCCCAGCACTGTACGAATGCAGGACCAGAGACAGGACCAAGAACACAGCCTCAGCTTTCCAACCAACAGCCTGATGCTCTGGCCCCCATGCCACGCGCTATGACCGTGAGTGATGGAGCTGTTCGGACTGCAAGCTACTTTCAAATAATGATCCACAAAGTTAATCAAAAGGGCTTTCCTGTTCAATATTTACCTGTTACTCATTGACAGCCACTGTCTACATTACCATCTAGAATGTATAGAATGGGATCAGCAATACGGAGCTCAAACAGAACTGAGGGCCTCGCTGAAGTACCAGGCACAACAGAAAGCAGGATTAAGCTGCTCTTCAAACCACCTCTGACACTAAAAATATCCATGGCACCATAGCAGCAACACACTGCTGCTTCCCGGATTGGGAGGCCCAATTAGTTGCTGATAATAAGAGGGATGAAAGGAAGACCACGACATAAGAAATGAAAAAATAAATAAGAAGAAAAGGAAAGAAAGGAAAGGAAAAGAAAAAAAAAAAAGAAAGAAAAGGGAGATATTAGGTATCAAAATATAAACATGGAGGGAAAAATAGTAATTTCCTGTATTGGGGCAAAAAAATAATATTCCCTTCTTGATGTGATCTCCTTGCTTTTATGTACTAGGAAAGGCATATCTATCCTGAAAATTATTTTTCTCATTTTAATACACATTCAACATTTTAAGCTACAAAATAATAAGAAAACATTGATCTTTTTATGTGTTAGGTATTTAAATACTGTTTGCCAGCCTGTCAATCAAATGTACCCAGAGGGGATGCTGACCAGCCTCCTTGTCCACCTCTAAAGAGAGGCAGGTATCAGACCGATCATAACGCAATTCTGTTATTTTTAACCATCAGCTAGAAAGCAGGACTTACTATGAGGCCTTGTTATTTGCATTTATTATCCTTGCAACTTGGCAGGTTTTGAACACGGGAGTTTAAGGAAGGAAAGTCACTCCAAATGTTAATCCTCTTTTAACTCCTTTTCCTCAACACTTATTTAGGAATGATGAACACTATCTGAACACTTAGTATGTGTCAGGCATTGTTGTAAGTACCTTACACTGTGTTCGTTCATTTACTCTCATAGTAAACCCTAGAAGAGAGATTATCAATTCACAGATCACAAAAACAGAGAACAGAGAACCTACATAACTTGTTCAAGATCACCCAGCAAATAAATGACTTAAGTAGGGTTTGAATTCCTCAGTGTCCATTGGAGCCTATGTTCCTGTCCACTGCATTGAAGATGGCCAAACAAGATAAGATGAACACTGGCCTTTAATAAGTACCTTAGAAAGGTCTGTGGATTGATCAACGAATCAGTATCCTAAAGGAACTTGCAATCTTATTAAGATATCCATCCACAGTCATGTAATCTTTTATCCTTTCACTTATAAGCTTATGACCTGCCTCTTCTTTCAATTTAAGAATTCCTAAGAGGTATTTATTTGCATATATACAATTAAATGTCACCAAATGTGTGATCCAGAGTAAATGATGCATTAGAACTGAATCTTGGATTCAATATTGACTTTCTTCTCTCCGTATATCCCCTCTCAATCCACTCCATCAAGAAATCCTGCCGGCTCTTCTTCAGAATAGGTCAGATTCCAAATTCTTCTCACCCTCTCTACTTCCATACCTTCTACATCAACCACTTTGATGAAAATAACAGTCTCTGAACTAGACTCCCTGTTTCCACCATAGCCGCCTGAAGCATGGACTCAGCTAGCAGCCAGATCTCATTACTCTTCAAGACAAAAAATCCTCCCAAGAAGCCATTTCAGGTGGAGTAAAGGCCAAAAACCTTACTCTGCCTGCCAGATTCCTGTGTGCTGGCTCCCTATTCCCTCTCTCACTTGCCTCCAGCTATAGTCCTTGCTGTTCCAGACCCACCGCACCAGTCTCCCCACATTATTCCAAAGTGATGAAACCTCCTCAGCTTCAGGGCCTTTATGGTGAGGGCTCAGTCCACCTGGAGTATTTTTTCCCCAGAGCTTTCTGGAGACCTAACTCCCTCAATTCCTAGGAGTCTCAAATATCAGCTTTTCAAATGGGGCTGCACCTCCTTGAAACCATAACTGAACCATCTTCAACCAGTACTCCTAATTCCTTCTTAACCTTCTCAATGTTTGTTCTACAGCACTGACTACCACTGAATAGATCAGATCACGTGCTCGCTTTGTAACTTTTGCTGTTTACTATCAGTCTCCAATGCCCTCTGACTAGCAGGACAGAGACCCTAGTCTTAGTTCACTCTATATCTCCCACATTAGTTCCTGGTTATAGAAGATACCCCATAAATATGTTGAATTAAGAGAAGAAAGAAACCACTGGGATAAAGCTAAAACACAGTGGGAGTGTGTGAGTGTGTGTGTGTGTGTGTGTGTTGTACCTAGTAAGACTCCATGGATACAGTTCATAGATAAGAGCAGAGAGAGTTTCTGTTGAGAGGTATTTTTGTTGGGGAGGTGGAGGCCAAACTAGATCAAGACCAGTGGATCTTAAATACTAAGCTAAGGCTATAGACCCCATACGGTAAGACTGAACCATTGAGGACTTTGAGAAGGGAACTATGTTAGAAACAGGATTTTAATCTGTTAACTATAGGGGATCCCAGAAAAGGTATTTTTGCTTTCCCTTGCATGGTATTTTGTCTACAGCAGACTCTAGCATTTAACTTCAATTGAAGGAGATAGGAGATAAGACTTAACAGGAGACTGCAACAAACTAGGGATGAAATAATAATTTACATCAAGGGGATGGGAACAAGAGACAAGTTTCTTTCCACAAGAAATCATACGACTAACAGGCTACTGGATACAGGAGAGGAAGAATGAAGAACAGTCCAAGAGCAAGCCTGAATGACTACCAAAATGAAGATAAAGCAAAACAAGTACAGGGTAGGAGAAGCCCATTCTAAGGAAGATACAGAGCTCTGTTGGGGGGCACAGCTGCATGGTCCTGGAGGGAACCCCAAATGGGGAGAGGAGGAAGGTCGCTCTCTGCAAGCCAGCCACGCCATGTGGTAGCTGTGTGAGAGTGTTCACATTTCTTAACCTCTAGGATTCAGAAGGAATTTTTTTTTTTTTTTTGGCTTGGGGTTTGTTTTCTATGAAAAAAAAAAAGACAAAAACAAACAAACAAAAAAAACTGAGATAAAACACAGGTCACTGGGTTGCTGTAAGGATTCATTGGCAGTGTCTACAGAAGTGTTTGCAACTGTGTCGGTCATGACACATAGAAGTCCATGTCAAGCAAATCACAGGTAGAAACGTTCTAAACCTAATGTAGAAGTCTAAAACTCAAGTTGGCAAAGAGGTAGGACTGAAGATTAAAAACTGGAGATTCACTAACTGCAGAGTAAAAACAGATGAAATTTCTGAAGGGCAGACCTAGTTGCCCCCATACTGGAGGACACACAGCAGTGCATACAAAGGACATTCAGTGACTAGTATTCAAATACAACAAACATACCCTCTTCTATAGCTAAGGCTTTAAGTTTTTTAGGGTCTTATTCTTTTACAGAACTAGATTTCAAGAGACTACCCTTGAACAGAAGGTGAGTATTTCCTATGTCAAGTATCCTGCTCCAACCAGGCCACGTCATCCAACTGAAAGTGAATGAACTGCTGGGCCACATGGACATGAATGGATCTGCCATAAAGAGTCAGATTAAACATTCGCTGCATAAGCTGAACAACCCGCCTAACCTCCAAGCCTTCATTTTCTTGAGTACCAAGTCAGTTTATGACCTATTTATTTCAAACATCGATGTGGGAATCAATTACAATGATGTCTAGAGATCACAGAACACCATAGTTGGAATAGGTTACTTCTCTGATTATTTCAGCCTCCTCTCGTTGCATATGGGAAAACCAGACAACAGAGAAGCAGGAATGGTGAAACTCAACCACAACTTCACTGTCAACTTCTGCTGCCCCCAGAAGGATGAATTTTGCCTCACAATGGAAGACCCTGGCATCCATGAGTACTTCCTGTGAATGAAAGAATACATGCAGCTGCATTTATTTTCTCTTCTCCCCACAGCCCAGAGCCTCAAGTTGAGGACATTCTATATCACAGCTGTCATTTGTGTCTGGCAAACTTCCCCTAAAGAGAGCCAATAAAGGTATATGTGGTCCAAGTAAACCAAACTTGCCACGAGATTCTTGTAAAAATGTATTCTACTTAAAATCCGTTGGTCCAGAATTTTAGTTTTCTAGTCTTCCCTTCCCCAAGACATTTCACAATTACACTAAATTTAAAAAAAAAAAAAAACAGATCACCTTTCTTTATTCATACCAGTCTCATAAATTTGTTACTAGCGTTTAAAGGCAGAATTCAGAAAAGAGGGTAAATGATCTTTCCATCAAATGAATCTATTTATCATCAATTTTACAAGAGCTCAAAAAATCCCCCTACCCTCTACCATCCTCCCCACTGGATAGGTCTCCAAACCTCTCCTTTTAAAAACACGGTGACATGAATATCACTACTTTTGTTGTTATTAAGTCGAGACTTCGGAGATCTGATGGATTTCTCCCGGGGGAGGAGAATCAGAGCCGTTGCTTATATTCTTCTTTCAGGCCATCAAGAAGTTAGGCAGTCCCTAGAAAGCATGCTCCTGTCCTGGAACTGAGCAAAGACCTCCCCATAATTACTGCAAATGTCTTCTTCATCAGGAAATCCAGCTGGTGGTATCTAAATCCTACAAGACAGGAGGCTCCATGTCTGACTGTGCCATAGAGATTCAATTTCACTCCAAGAACAGTTTTGTTAGTGGAGTTGAGTAGAAGAGGAGAATCATCAAGACCACCATGTAGCCCCTGGTTTCAAGGTCAAGGCATGCAATTGGCTCAGATTCTCTCAGAGCACCCCTGACGTGCAACGGTCAAGAAAATGAAACAGTTATAAAATCTTGTGTTGGTTGAACTGAACTGTAAGTGAGGGCAGCTGCTATGTAAGAAACCAGGTTCTCCTCATTGGTACCTAGTAAGAAAAGCCAAAGAGTGAGGCTTGCTACATAATCTGATATATAAATACTACTGCATTTAGTCTTCATTGTAGAAATCCTTCAGAACTCGGCTGAGGGGAAGGGCAATTAGGTTTTAAATAAGATGCAGGGATCATCTATTTAATCACATAAATCTTGAGTAGTCAATTCCAAAGAGCCCTCACACTGCTCAGTGAATCACAAAGGTCTCAAGTTTGACAAGGGAAAAATCACCCAAGAATGCTTTCCTTACATGCTGGCCATTGAACCCAAATCCTCCCAGGACCTAGACTTCAGTCTGCTTTAAAAACTAGATCAAAATAGCTCAGTACTGAATGCAATAAATAGGATTCGCTTTATAAGCCACCTTAAGAATGATGTAGCAGTCCCCTCTCAGGTCCGCTGTCAGCCTGTCTCCCTTTCCCACTTCCCCTTTCTCCTTCCTTTCACTTCCTCTCTTGCACCTGAGCACATGCACCTGCCCAGGCCTGGCTCTGCTCTCCTTCCTCCTCCCTGTAAGAGAGGAGGAAAAAAAAATATTTTTTTTCTTTTAAAAACATGATGCAACAAACATGTCATCTGAGAGTCTGGAAAGTGACCAGAAAACTCCATGGAGTCATCCAGCAGCTACTTATCTTCTTATAGATATACATGATCTGATCCTAAAAAGCTCTGCTACTAACACCCACCACACCCTTCGCACCCTTAGCTTTATCTTCTTTCAGAACTCTTTCTAAAGAATGAAGTACTAGATTAAAAAAAATTGAGGTGGTAGGGAAGATTTTTCTGCTGAAAATCGCCATCAGTAATGCCACGAATATCACTGGTTCTTGCTGGAGTTCTCATATTTTGGTGTTTTATTTGTTTTGCTTTTTCAAAGCACAAGAATTTAAATTCCTCCAAAAAGAAAGTGACAAAAAGTTGAGAAAGGAGATACAAACAGGGGAAAAAAGAAAAAAAGATGTCATGAAAGCAAATCTCTGTGAAACGTGGTTTCCAGATAGAAGAGGACCATACAACTTCCAACTTCCCTTAAATAAGCTGCTTGTATACAAGTTAGAACACTTGGCCCCAGAGGTTTCCCAGCTGAGACAACTTCAGGATGTATCCACAAGAACATGCCTATACATGTAGATACCTTTCTGTCAAAGTCGACATGCCTATCAACACAGTTCTATACAATGATAAACACCAAGCTGTGATTCGTGGCCAACTATGGGTAGTACCATTAGGAAAGACATTCATATTTTCTTCTATGCTTCTCTGCATTTTCCAAATGCTCCAGAATGAAAGTGTCCTACAGCTTAAGCAAAAAGAGAATATACAGCTATTCCAAGAAAAAAATAGAACAGATGTAAGAACCCACCCTTCACCAGCTGAGCCATGGCACTGGGCTTAGTCAAAGGAAATTCCCAGATCATTCCCCCCAATACAAGTCGATGAGACACACAATGTGCTCCTTAACTCCAAAGTAACAAAAACCCAAACCTGAGGCCATTTACTGAGCAGAGGACAGGGCGTTCCCAAAGATCAGTAACAGACCTATGCATGGAAATACAAGTTCTCTGCAGGGTCAAATTGAAACCATAATCTCATCCCTTCCTTGTTGGAAAGACTACTGGGAAAAGTATTATAAATCTCTAAAATCTTTTAAAAGTCTATAAAATCTGTAAGCTATCAATCTTTCAGTTAAAAGAGAAATCCTATTGCATTTTTTTCCTATTGTAAGCATACTGCTTATATATTATCATCTATTGCTCAAAAAGTAAGTGGCAATTCCACACTATTTTTATTTTTCACAAGGAAGATTTTATTTTCCTTAATTTCCAAAGAATATGAAGTTTTTGTTGGAGGAGCTTAATTTACCAGATTCTAAATATTCACTGAAGTTCACAACTATTCCCTGTAATGATGTACTGTACTTTGATCACTAGGAAGATGGAAAATTTTTCTCGTATTTGTATCATATGAAGCCTAGTAATAAACAACAGATAGAAGACAGAATTCAGGAAGGTTCCTTTAGGAATTCAGGATTTCCATAGCCATAATGGTTTATCCTACTGGAAGCTCAATGTTTATTATTTCCATTTTGCAGACACGAGTTCTTGGATGTGAGCAGTTGTACCTTAAGTTAGAGAAGGAACAAAGCGGTACTCATTCAGTGGGTGCTTATTATATGCCAAGCATCACGGTGAGTATTTGTGGTGGGGGCCTCAGGCTCTAACTCAAACAGACTGAGGTTTAATGCAGGGGTCAAACTTTCTGTAAAGGGCCACACAGTAAACATATGAGACTTGGGGGACCATATGGTCTCTGTCAGCACTACTCAGCTCTACCACTGTAACACAAACGCAGTCACAGACAGTGTGTAAGTGGACAGGTATGGTTGTATTCCCTTAAAACTTAATTTACGAGAACAGGTAAGGGGATGGGAAAGCAGCTGTCGGCCAGTGAGCAACAGTTTGGTGACACTTACCCTAACTTCTTACCTCGAGTGAGTTGTTCCAGCTCTCTAAAACCCTGTTATTTGTAAAAGGGTGATAATAATCATACCTAGAACCTAAGCTTCTTGTCAAGATTTTTAAAAAAATGTCAAGGCATTAGCCCACTCATTCTCCAAACAGCTATGATATCATTTTCATTTTTACCCCCATATCAGAACTGAGAAAACAGAAGCAATCATTAGAGTTAAGTAACTTAGCCACCATCCTAGATCTAATCATTATGGGGCAAGGATCAAACTCAGATCCATTTCCAGGAGGTTCAGCTACCTCTAGCAGTGATGAAATGCTATTGGGTGGATTTGTGGGTCTCTTAAAATACGTTGTTCACAAAGATTAAAAGCGTAATTTTTATTCTAATGCATAAATGAAGTCCAAAAATTCAGTCAAGACACACCTACATGAGACACCCATCAACGCACAGAACAAGTGGTTCTTAAGGTGAGAACTTACTAAAATTGTAGTTTAAGCGTGCTGTATTATTTTTAAGATCTGGGCACACGCACATTAGTCTCCCTGTCTGAAACCACCATTAATGATCTTGAACACAGTAGTTCCACAACATGCCTACAAAAGGTTCACTGTCGCTCTATTCCTCTCACTTTGACCTTTGCCTTTTCTTCTCAAGTTTCTGGAGAGTTCTTGAGAACTACATATGGCAGGTGTGTCCGTAGCCAATTAGTTTTAAAAATCGAGGCAGATACTTCTCTCATCATGAAAATACACACTCGGGTAAAGCCAATTAATATTCTTTCATTTTAAATCATGCCCCTGTGCCTGCCCATTTTTGTTCTCCGCCATTAGTTTCTCTTGAGTTCCAAGTAGTCTGGGAGGAGGAAAGGCAAATATGGAGCACCTCAAGATGGGAAGAGCAGTGAACTTATAGACAGGTCCCAAACTGGATTTCCTACTGTTGGAGTCCTGCAAGAAGTTTCTAAGTCAAAAATCACTTCAAATGCAGAACACTGCATGACTGAACCGCCTCCAAGGCAAGCTAAAGAAAGGAGTTTCCTAACAAACAGGAGAGCCTGAGCGAACTTGCAGACACATTCTTCCTTTCCCAATTGGTGGTCCTCCAATTTCCCCTTCTCCTCCAACCTAAAGTCCTATCACCCTTATCCTGCAGTCCACTCCTGACCTATACCATATGCAATTCGCTATGCCAGAAATACTGGTCTTTTGGCTTTCATCACTTCCTCAAGCACCTCTTCCCACAAATCAAAATCTCTCCCGCCATGAAGATCGCAGGGCTCAGTTCGACTGTTCAAAAATAACCCTTTCATAGGACCATATCTATTGTTTGCTTTCCTCACTGGAGCTACCTCTTACACAGAATCCCAATTACCCATTCCCATCAGTGTTTGAGGCTTCTGCAGGCCAGAGGCTTTCTTAGTCACCTCTAAGTCACTTCATGCACAGCACCTGACCCGTGGGTGAAGATCAAAATACAGCTGTTAAATGAATGAATAAATTAGCTCCTTTTTAAGCTGGCCTGGCATTAGTCCTAAATAATATACCATCCACATTACCAAGATCTACCACTGCAAGTCATTTACAGGCAAAAATCATTGGTGTGATGCTAAAATTAACTGGGAGAAGCCACCAGAAACCATGCTGAGGTCTGAAAGGCATGATGTGGAAATTAGAATTCATTTGGATGTTGAAAGGCTTGAAGCAGTTCTTGCTACAGAGTTCAATGTCTTTTTAACATGCAGATTCTATTAGAGCTCTTTATGAAGTTCATTGTATATTTCTCTTTTCTCACTTCTTTGTTATTTACCGATCCAAACACCACTGGCATAAATTACTCCAATGGCGGGGTAGGGGTGGGGGAGGGGGCTGCATAATTGCAATCAATCAATCAGGTTAAACAGCCAGAAGAATTCACTGCTCTGCTGCTGGAGCCTCCTTGACCTTTCCCTCCCCGTCAGCACAGGTGACCATCTATCCCCCCAGCAGCCTGCCTGACAAGAAACCTGTCTTGTTCTCCTTAATTGGAAGAACACGTGCGAGTGGTTAGCACTCTGTCTGGCACAACACAGCTGATCAAGACTGGTGAGTTTCTTCTTCACTCATTCTCCACTTCTTGCCCCCCACCCTTCCACCACCACCCCACCCCCACCCCCGCTGCCACCCTCCTTAATGCCTTCTTGCTTCAGAGTCTGAATCTGCCCATTTCCAAACCCATGCTTCTTGACCAAAGCCAGCCTTAACACTGTGCTGAGCAGACACCCGCATTCTGGGTGGCTCCCATTCAGGCAAAGAAGAAAGCATCACCTCTCCCTTTCCAGCCTGAAATCCTTCTCTCCTCTCCCTGTCTTGGTGCCTGAAGTTATTCCACTGGAGAGTAACTCCACTTCTGCTCAAATTCTTTCTCTGGGAGCTGCTTATTGAAAGGCAAATGGCCCTCAAGAGCACCAATTTCAGTTAGGAATATCTGATCTGCAAGAAGGGGTATGGACAAAAATCCTCTTGGGTAAAGGCCTGGGCATGATATGCTAACCAGGTATCCATTTCACGGAGGTAAAGGGGCTTGGACAGACACCCAGGAAACACACAATGCTCACAATTTTGCCAATGGCCCCTCCTTTTTAGAAGACAGCTGACTAGACCATGATAAGCATCTTCTCAATCTTGGTTACACTTACAGACGACAAACTCTGGGTGAAAGCTCTTTTTTCCAAATGGGTCCTACAAGAACTACTCCAGCAGCATAGCATGTGTTCACTAAGCAGTAGTTACTGAAACTCTGGTCTCCCCGTTCATCTTTAAGTATTAGTGAGGTCATTGTTCTTGAATACAGCCACAATAGTGTCAAGCCACATGCTCAAACTGTGACAAACTTGGAGGCTACAAAAGCCTTGCTCGGTTTACTCCTTCCCAGTTACCTTTCCTCATGATCACATATTCACACAGGTGATTGCCACCATATCTTGTGTTAAAATCCCATCAAGGTTCATGGAGATTTCCTTTCTTCCTACTCAAATATTTTCTGGCCCTTTTTAGAAGTTTAAAGTTATCAAAGTTATTATGGAGGGGCATCCCCTTTTTTTTAAGACTTTCCACACTGCTTTTACTTTTATGTTTGAAAGTCAAAAACAAAAAAAGACAATTGTCTTACAATTGTTTTAAATGGAAAGAACTGTGCCATCTCCCAATCAAAACCAATGATTTTACAGATGTATTTATTAAAACCCAGAGATATTATTGCAAACCTAAAGACAGCTTAAAATGGAGAAAGAGGCCTGGATTCTCTGTTTGGTACTTACCAAAACAATGGCTTAATAAAAAAATTTGTCAAATATTTATAATATGGCTAGTGTTTTTGAAATCCCTGCCTTCCTACTCTCTGCTAAGAAAGTATCACCAATTACAATTTTAAGTTTCAAGTCGGCCATATCATAAGCAGTCAATGTAAGAAGTTGGAATAACTACCATTATTTTAAAATTCTATATATTTATATAGAATTTATGTTATTTATATATTTATTTATATTTAAAATTCTAAATTGTAGATATTCTGAATTAACCAGTCTGTATTTTCCTGTGTACTTTAGATTTTCAATATTACTAAAATTATTTAATAACTCCCAATAACATCTAAATCCCACATAATGTTTTCAAATGTAGGAAAATTTACAATTATAAAATCATAGAACTACAGTTGGGAGGATCAAAAACAGTGATGTGTTGGTAAATATTTAACAACTCATTGGGGACACGAGGGCACCTGATTTGCAGCATTTTCCAATTTCCATAGTGCGAATACTTTGCCCAATTTCAGTTACTAACATGAGGTCAGGGATCACAGAATGGGACAGATGAGCGTACAATCGAGTCTCCTGGGCCCTTGCAAGTTGACACCCGCATGCTCTGATCGGAGAGACCAAACAGGGCAACCTTTTCATCCCTCGCCATTTCTTTCCTTATAACCCACGGTATCTTCACAATGACATAACACCTATACATTACTACATTAATAAACTTATATACCGACCCTACTGCAGAGGCGCTCAATCTTTTATGGGTGTAAAACGCAGCAAGAAACATTCTACCTCAGGACCCACCATGTGGACAGACACATTTTACATACACTTATACGAACACATACAACAAAAACAGAAGCCTCACAAGATAAAATTCACTCTCATTAAGTGCAACGCACTAAAATTCTTGATTCTTTTCCATTTTTGTTTTAAATTTGGGACTTGATCCACTAAATTGGACTGCTATCCCACTTAGAATCAGGATATTCATAGCTTAAAACTGAAAGCCAGACTGCCTTCCAGGAAAACCACCCCTTCACCAGAAATTGACAGAGAATTGACCCCATCCTGGAAGAAAGTTTGGTCCTTCATCTACTGTAGCTCTATGACCAACCCTGCCTGTTTACCTAGAAAGACTAGGCAAATCTGAGCGATCATCATTTCCCTATTATCAATAACATTCAGCCCTCAAGAGTGCTGGAAAAATACCCATCTTTTTCACAAGAACATTTTCAATCCCGTAGGAACGGGAGCTACATAAATACCGACTAGTATTCTATAAAATATACATATTTCTATGTAACAAACGTTAACACCAGCTTTCTAATAGCCAGAAGCCAAAGACTACGTTGAAGAAAGTACTCACTCAGGAAAATAAAATCCGAATCCGTGGACTTTTCTCTTCGGTGCGTTCATACACCACATGCTTTTTTTATAGGTGCTATTAAATGTACACTATATTTTCAAGACAATCCAGATAAGCATCTTCACTAGAATACACAACACCATTAATCATCTCAGTGACAGTGCTCCAATTTAACATCTTGGGGATTTCCTCCCCTTCTTCATCATTTATTTGCCAATATTTCCTTGTTATGAATATCCCCCTAGTGACTTTCCCTGGCAGTCACAGCTGTGCTGCCTACTGTGTCTACCTTGACTACAAATAACACAAATCCTTAAAGGGAGAAAAAAAAAAAAAAAAAAAAAAGCCAGCCCTTGAGATAATACCTGCAGTTTGAAAGGTAGCCTTTCTATGGACAGATTTTCTGGTGACCTCGTCTAGGCTCCTGGCTTTATACTGACAAGCCACCGCCCCAAAGCTGAAAGTAATTTCAAACACATGAAACTGGCTTATTTACAAATGAACAACAGTTGTCCATTGGTCTCCAATGACTTGAATGGTCAACAGTCAATGCCGCTTTCAGATGGTCCTTAAAGGAACCCCTTCCTATAGAGCAAAAGGCTTCTTCCAAGTATCCATGAATCACAACAAAGCCACAGAATCCCTAGCAAGTTACAGAAACGTGACCACCAAGAACCACAATAAGGATGACTCACAGATAAGACCTTTTAAAAAATAATAAACAAGTAACAATGTTGCATTATAATTACATCAATTCTGCTGAAAAGCATAACACTATCAAGCAACAGAATAACATGAAATAAAGCCAGAGAAAAATCAGTAGCAAAGATACAGAGGAGAGTCCCAGCTCCATCTGGTATCCATTTTGTGTCCCTTCGAGAAAGCAGCCTTCACCAGCTCCAGAATTTGCTGATTGTAAAATGGAAACAAAAGGAAGAAAATGCTGTACAACCAATTGTTGGAGTAAATGAAAGTAGAACTCACCAGCTTGTATTCAGAAAGGATTTTTAAGGAAAAAGGTGTTTTTTCGATAATAGAACTCCACTACAAAAGAAGAGTTTGAAGACAAAAAACACACCAAAGTATATTTGCAAAGTCTATCTGGAGAGTCTCATGCCTTCAGTGGAACTATGTTTACCTCATTTTATAGTTTCTATAGAATAACTTATTTTAATCAAAGGTTACTGTTGCTTCAATCAATATTCCGTAACTTTTCTGGGAAGCATAAACATTATCCTTTTGGGGAGACTCCAATTTGGATGATTGTTCTAAAAAAACAAAAACTTCCTTCTTAGCAAAAGCAACCCAAGTCAAGCTCTGATACATGAAATGCCTTTCCTTCTCAGAGCAGGGGTTTACTTCAGTGATAGTAACAACAGCTCATTACCAACAGTGCAGATTCTGTTAAGTAATGGACAATGCAAAAGGCAGCAAAGGCAGAGGACTCAACTTCAATTTAACTGTCCTGTAAGGTACATAGTAATTAGCTGCAAAGCTCTGAAATCTTAGCTAGCATGTTAAGTCTGCTACATGACAGTATAATTTGACTTCTTAAAGGATTATGCAAATTACAACTCATCATTCCATTACAGGATTGAAAAAAAGTGACAGCTAATTTATACATAACACACCTTTCAAATCCCTAAGATGCGTAGCACCTGTGCAATGTATTTTGCCGAGATTTTCTTGCATATAAGTACTTGTTTATTGCAATATAAAGAAGCTTACCTAAGAGCTTTAATATAGTCATTTTTAAAAACTTTAAGACCACAATTTCAAAAGAATAAATTTTTTTTTTTTTTTTTGGTTTGGATTGTGAAGGCAAATTTTGTTGGTTGTTTTGGTTTGGTTTGGTTTGGTTGGTTGGTTGGTTGGTTGGTTTTTTTCCCCCACTATATTAGAGAAATATAAGGTTTCAAGACAAGGATATTTTTGAATAGCTGGCAACCACAAGCACTGATGCACGAGCCAGAAGGAAGACTCACAAAGATTTCAACATACTTCTGGTAGGTAGATTCACAGTAGATTCCGTCATATCTGTAGATTTTCCTACATTCTGATTGGTTGGGCAGAGGATGCTGGGCAGTTAGTCTGTAGAAGCATCAAAAACAGATAGACATGACTAGAGGTTCTCTACAGTCAACGGGAATGCAGGATAACAAGTATGTTGAAATTTAATATATTTTGCTTTTTATGCTTTTGAGCTATATACATTGTTGCAATGTGTACATACATTTTAGAACATTAACTTCCACTTTTAGAAAGCTGCAGCAGAGAAAACTTATCATTTTGGCTCAGAACAACAACAAAAAAGTTATTTCAGAGTCATAAAAGTGGAAGACACAAAAGACATAAGGTCTAAAGCTTAACTCACTCTACAATCCCCATGATTATATTCTAAAGGAAATGTTAAAAACAAACGTCATTAGTGTTTTTGTTACAGGATTGTCATTAATTCGATCATGCATTACGATTGCAAGCAACTGTAAATTAGCTATAAAACCGTAGTAAAGTTAATATATTTTCAGCTTTACTCAATTTATATGGAGTTTGTATGCTACTGA